>NW_027271031.1:812500-857500 GCF_040938485.1 Diadema antillarum | reverse complement strand
AAGACACAAGTTTAAGTGACTAGCGGAAAGCCAACAACTAGTAGGAATAGTGCGTATACTGAAAAGAAGAGAGGGATATGTCATAATGTCATAGATGTCCCTTAGCCAAGCCGATTTGACCGAAGGCTTTTTTTTTCCGGTCAGTGTCTCCCAAGTTGACCATCGCATGATGCATATTTTAATACATTGCATAATTATTATCTATAACGCAAATCTTGTGTGCGCATGACGTGAGAGAGGGCGTCGGCGTGGGTTTCACCACAAAGAAACAACGCATAAGCGAAATCAAGCGTGTTTTTCTACCCATTCTTTTTTGTTTTTTTTCAGCAGCAGTGTACAAGCGCAAACATGGGATAAGGTCCCCCCCTACTCCCCACCCCACCCCTTTTCCCTTCTCCTATTCTGAGACAGCCATCCTCTAGGCTTACAAAGATTTGATGAGTATAAACGGAATCAGCATTTATTTGGAAACAAATTTATCTATCATCTAAAGATAGAATGATATTTCGCCGACAAAAGCAGCACATTTAAAAGAAGATTATCGTCTTTGACAGCAGCTAATACTAACATTCGCTTTGATGACGTGCGGAATTGATTTATTACTGTACGTCTCTTTTGATTGTGCAATGTCCCAGACGTCATCGTGTTATGTAGCGACGAACTGTACTGAACTCAACTCAGATACAATAAACAATCAGACAAATTCGAAAGACAAGCCCTACATCAAAAGGTAATTTTCATCTCTTGAGGAAAGAAAGAGTATTGCTTACTTCTTTCTTCAGTTTTATTCAAATGCTATTAGTATTCATACCGGTGAAAAGTGCTTTTTTTGTTAATTGTGATCTATTGATTTCTGTTATTTGTGATCTATCACATCGTCATGTGAGACCTTGAAGCTGGGTTACAAAGCGTTTCAGATCTGCTGCACACATACAATGTCACAGACAATTTATTATCGCTATCATCTTTTTTTTTTCAAAATTTGGTTTCGAGTAATGAGTACGTGTCATGGAAAGTTGTATTTTGCGGTGTAATAATTTCCGTTGAAAATTGAAAAGACATCATGTTCTTCGTCTACACACTTGCACAGTGCTATCTTTTATAATTTTATTTTCAATTCAATTCAATTCAATTCAATTCAATTCAATTCAATTCAATTCAATTCATTTATTTTCATTCTTCTTTTTTTCTTTCAACAAAAACATAACACAAGATAGATATTTCACGGGATCATGAAACGAAACCAATTAAATAACAACAAGGTTTCCTAAACCAAGGTTGAAATGATTTATCATGCACTTGATTGATTATATTGTAGAGCATTGCAGCAATGCGTTGACAAAACAGTGTTGATGTGACAAAACAGTGTTGATGTTTGTATTGTTGGAATTTCTGTCAATATTGTCATTATGTTTTGACAAATGAATCTATATCGGGTGGATTTCGCGACCATTATTTAGTATGTATGTGAGCTCCTAAAATGCTAAAGCCCTTGAATATTTTTGTTATGATGAAGCAAGAAAAAAAAAAGATAAAGAAAAGCAGATAACATTTCCTCAGAGAGGGTTGGTTGGTTTCGCATGTCATCAACTACGCTTGAACGCTCGAAGAACCAAAATTAGCGCAAAATTACATTAATCATACGAACAGATGGACAAGCTTATTGTAAATCATACATCGCGACGGGCCAACACGGACATCAACGTGTTATAATAATCTATAAATCTATTTTAGTGAACGAGCATTAATCTGTGAGTAATTGCATTATCACACTCCCCGTCCTCAGTGCAAGTTGGCTTTATAAATCTGCTTTGTACGCGTATAATGAGATCACTTCTTTCGTGATATGACAGCTGAAAGAAAGGACTTTTCTCCCTGACTACTTTTCCCCAAACTTCTTTCATTCTTTACGCGAGCCCTCCTGCTGACGTCATACAATGTGCTCGGCGATCAGATTATTCTGTAAAATTCTCGTCACATCATTGTGTAGCGATTCGTGATGTGAACGCATAACGCGTTGTTGAAAAAAAAAATGCGTGGCATAGCAGTGCGGAAGATAATACAATTTCCGGTGATATTACTTGGAATTCGAGTTCAATGGGTTATTGATTTCTTTTTCTTTTTCGGAGTCTGTTTGTGTTGAATTATTGTCCTGTTTGGTCTACAACCTCCCGATATAATACATGTGTAGTAGTGGAAGGGCAATATTATTACAGGGTCAGGTAAATGAATTGTGCGGTATGTCAGCTCTTCAGGCGAACTGGCAAACGATTTGACATTCCTTCCATTTGGTTTGGAATAAACATTTATGAGTGAATGATTTCAGTGGAATCACCGGCTGTTGTATCGCTTTTGTGTAGTGCTCGTAATGTCTATCAAAATGCACTGTTTTTGCTCTATAATAGGTTAAAATGATGTTCAACCGTGAGTTGGTAAAGAGCTAGGTCTCAATCGTCTGTCAATTCCATTTAAAAAAAGAAGAAAAGAAAATGTACTTGATATATGGGCTTAGAACATGTTTTGATAATGGTAGGACAAATCATTTTTCGTGTTTTCAGTAACATATCACAGTTAACGATTGAACGGATAATGCTTTCAGAATCATAGCACTGTCTCAAGAAAAGCACGAGAAATTTGATACACTAATGAAGGCGCTGAAAACTCTCCAGTTGGGTAAAATGAACACCGCGCTGTAATTCACGTGGCAAAGATAATGTCAGACAAATCCGTATTCATGCCTACCGAACGGGAGACGAAGGAGAGTTAGAGAGAAACTGAGAGAGAGAAGGGGGGTGGGCGGGGGGAGGGGAGAGAAGGGAGAGAAGGGAAGTCAGGGGCAGAGAAAGAGGGAGAGGGAGGGGGGGGGGGGGGCAGAGACTAATGTTTCAGATAGGAGAGATGGTATATATCCATAATATTGAAATAATTCTTTCTTAAGATCTGTGTGCATGCATCAATCGCCTTTTCACGTTTTTTAAACACTTTTTAATCCCCATCAACAGAACTGTGCAGGCTTTCAATGTCATTGCCTCTTAAAGAAATTGCCAATCAAATTATCAAACAGTTCAAAACGAATCACAATAACAAACATATAATGGCTACATTATAGGCGTATATAATATTGTTACCGATATTATGTCTTATGTGAAAAAAGAATAGACATAGAAGAAATCAGTGATCAGCGGCGTCCAACATTTTCCAACCTCTCGTGCTGACAGTTAATGGTTTGAAAACTCGCAATACTGAAGTAGTGCGATATTGTGGTTGCCATAGTTACCACATCTACAAGAAATTTTACGGCGATGGGAGAAGAAATCGATTTGTTAAAAACAGGATGTTGTCGGCTCTAGCATCCAGACACCCTACTTTGATATATATGTTCAGGTTTCTTTTGTTTTTATTATTATCATTAAATCCAAAACGCAGAAAGTAAGTAGTAGGCATTTAAGCAATGATAATTGCAATACTTAAACATTGATTCTCACTCTCGTGTATAAGTTAAGTATTTGTATTCCTCGGAGTAAGCCCTCTGAGTATACGGTGGGCAGACTTTCATTGATTTATCGAATCTTCTCTGAAAGCAAAGCTGCATGAGAATTTACTGATCCTCTGTCCCAGTACTTTCAGGCAAACAAGATATAAAGAACCTAAACGTCATATAATGTCGATTGCCGATACCAAAATCTCAGGAAACTATATGAGGATGTATTACAACTGGAGGATCGACCTACAGTGAGGCAGGCATCTCTCATTTCTAAGAGTGAAATTAGAGCAGTAAAGTAATGCGATCTACAGAATTGTTATTGATCTGAAAACTACCGAAGAATCAATCGATTTGATCGATTAGTGTCGATAGGTCCAGCATTGTAAAGATCTCGCATAGTAAAATCAGAGTAATCAGGTTATACTTACTGCTTGCAATAAGAGCGACATGAGAAGAAATCACGAGATTTCAATTTTTCTTCGATCCATGAGAGATTTCGCCCTTAATGTCCGCTGGTGCGAGAATATGCGAGAAAAATATTGCTCTCTTCCTGCGTTTGGCTGTTCTCAACTCATGCATACAAGGTACTAAGTACACAGACGTTATACTTTATGCACTGCTCTAGAGGAAGTATCCGCGGGAACACGTACTCCTGCTGGGTCATTCATAAGTAACACGCGACGTGCGACGTAAACCTGCATAAATCCGATTTTCGTGAAGTCGTCTGTGCAAATCCACCGTCAGTACACAGCAAGCATGTGGCCCCCTAAAAACATTACATGACGCAGCGAGTACAATCGAGAAGGTTTGACTTTTCTTTGTCTGTTCTCTTGTCCCGTTCTTTAAAAAGAAGAATAGACGAGTGTTTGTCTAACTGTCACTGACTGTAGCAACGGGTCCGGGCCGGACCGGACTGGGTAAACACCATACTTTGCAGTGGTCGTGGTGTGCTGTATACGAAATGATTGGGTTCATTTTTTGATATCTGCGCCCTGGTGATAAACAGATATCGTGAGATAAAACCACGGGTTCAAGTGATGCTAATTGCTCAAACTACAACAAGCGATAAGGCAGTATGACTTCAATATCTCGAGACCTGGCATGATCTTGATCAACGCATATGCACACAGCCACAGACACTATTTGGTTATGCTGAACAACCCTCCTACATATTATTGTCCTATAGTAGAGTTGCAAAATTCATTCAGTTAATTGAGAGAATTGACATCAGATACTGTTAGAAAAGTAAGCTCAATTAATTTGTCCACTTTAAAGAGGGTTAAACAGCCATTATTTTTGCTCCCTTGAATTTTATGAACAAAACAAAATAAAGACAGAATAAACAAAGTGACAAGTGTTGGGGTAGGTTTGAGTTGATCAAAAATTGGATTATAAAACAACAAAAGCACACAGACCAGAAAGAGAATTTACCAAAATCTAGTTTCACACACCACCAAACATAACCTATAAATAACTTGAAAAGTAACCACTTTGTTGTCTTTTATGTGTGCTCACTCTTACATGACTGAACAGATCACTTTCGTTTTCACACATGAGTTGGTCAAAAAGTGTCGTAAAAGTCCTGCTAATTAATTTTGTTTAAAACCTTTCAATTAAACAGTTACGCCATTTTATTATGTGATGGGGTAGTTTTGGTTGTATGATAACATATCTATCTATCTATCTATCTATCTATCTATCTATCTATCTATCTGTCTATCTATCTCTATCTATCTATCTATCTCTATCTAACTATCTATCAATCTATCTATCTACTTATATACCTATCTCTATGTATGTATGTATGTATGTATGTATGTATGTATGTATGTATGTATGTATCTATCTATCTATCTATCTATCTATCTATCTATCTATCTATCTATCTATCTATCTGTCTATTACGACAAATTATTGTAACCCCCTACCCGGCAGGGCTGCACACAACCCCCCTTTTTCCCTGCTGGTCCGACCTGTCTGTCGGACCAGTAATTACCCAGTTTTTCAATATTTCACTGGTCCATTTCTTGAAAAAGTTTCTGGTCCGACAGTGATTTTTACTGGTCAGGGACCGTTGGACCAGTGCCAGTGTGCAGCCTCAACTATAGGTACCGATATCTATACACGTATATGAATGCATATTATGTTTGCATATGCTCGTTTAAAATGATGTGAAATATATACATAATAACATGACAATAAAGATGTAGGCGCGTAGACTCACATGAAATACTTTAATGTAAGAGTAGACAGTGTTGGAGGAGGACAAAGAGAAAGAGGGTAGAGAAAGAGAAAGAGAAAGAGGAGGAGAGAATATTATGATCCAAACAGGAAGGAAGGAAGAAGATCGAAAAGCATGTTGACTGCTTCTTGAGATTTGCCAAAAAGAAAAAAGAAAAAAAAGAATAAGAACAAATGGTTAAAGAAAATGCATAAAAAAAGAGTGACTTCTCCACACCGGGTACTTGCGCAACAACCAATCAATACGAATCAAGTGCTTTTTCTCCGCCCCAGAGAGTAAACACACCGCCGGCCAACCATCGGTTAGCCGCGGGCGAACGGCCGGGGACGCGGCGGTAAACATCGCTGCGTATCAATACACCACTTCCTTGCAATCCGTCTGGCGGAAGCTTACAGAAGTACGAGCTTCGCGGTGTGTCCTGATGATGGCGTCACTGCTAACGGAATTCCCGGATGAACTTTAACAGTGACTTCATTACCCTGAATTCGATAGAAAAAAAAAAGCGAAGGAAAAAAAACACACCCCCAAAACCAAAAAACCAAAACCAAAACCAAAAACAAACGCTGCCCAGTTTTTCAGCATCTATCCAAGATATCCCTCAGCCCGAAAGTAAATCAACTTGATACAATAATGTAGATATTTATGTATATAGACCCTGTGCACCATCTTTTCCGCTATCAATTTTAGAAATACACAACCTGAAACACACAGACACGTCAAGCAAATGTCATGAACAAAATGGTAAAATAGGGTAGAGGTTGCATAGGAGCTACAAGTCCCGTAGCAAATATTTTTGAGTAGGCCTACACGCGCGAGAATGTGATACCCATCTGCGCCCGCGCCATTGATATTTGGGGAGGGGGGGGGGGGGGAGTTAACACCGATGTAACGGAAGCAACTAACATTCGAGTTAAAAGAAAGAAAAAAAGTATACCTGTGCTCACTTATCTTGTGTTATACAGTTGCTACGGTATATAAATTTAACTGAAAACGACGCAGTTAGTCGTGAGTCTGAATATCGTCTGTTGAGAATGAGAAGGGCGTTAAGTTGTCTTGAACACTAAATGGGTTTTGTGACAACTTAACGCCCTTATCATTCTCAACAGACGATATTATCATGTAATCGGACTGGTAATATAAAAATGATTGACATGTTTGACAGTTCGTTTTAACATGTTTAAATGGTAGAGCATTTTGAGGAAAATGCTCTTACACTTAATTTGGCAACAACTAACTGAAGTTCCATTGCATCAGCTATCATGTTTGCTTTTATGATGTTGTTATGGGAGCGATTACAGGAATAGTTGTCTACAATATTCTATTAATATGTACACATAGGATGTTATTATACAGAGAAAGTGTTTTTCAGTATGTATCGTTAATCAATGGACCACTCCCTTCGCTCCTTTTCCTCGCAAGCTATCTTACGTTCCATGAATAAGAAGTCGTTTATTGCCCAGAACTTGGGGAGAAACTGCAAAAAAATTCAAAGCAAAATATAGATTCCACTCCATTCACATTTATATCTTCATCCAAGAGAGAAAACAGGGTAAGAGCTACAATGAAACACCAACAAATGTTTAGCCTAACCTCGCTTTGTGAGAGAATCAAAGTCGCCTTTAATCAAAGTCGCCTTTAATCATTAATTAGAGGCTGCTGGTGTTAGCTTAACACCAGCACATTTTACCAGCACATTTTATCACACACATAAATACATGTGAGAAGAATCTTCTGAGCCCCGAGTTATAGTCATTCTCTTTTATTTATCCTTACTTTTGGTCTTGATCGTACCCGTGCTCCTCATCCTGTTCCCCTTACTAGGCTTTTGTTGGGACCTACACTCAACAAGTTTTGCTTTTTAGTAGGTCCCATCGTATTTCTCTTCGCATCCTTTACTTTGACTGAAAATGACACATCGACCGTTATGTATTACTTTTATATTCCTATTTCTTCATGTATATATCCAAGCTGGACATTTTGTATTATATTTTGTTATATACCATGTATTTTCCATCGAGAAATACGAAAATAAATTGAATTGAAATTGAAATTAACTGTTTGTTGCTGTTGTTATTATCATTACCACTAATGTTGTTTGTTTGTTTATTTTGCTCATAACATGACTTGAACATGATGCTTTGTTACACCTTGAATACGATTCGCCATTTCCGGTGGGGAAAAAAGAAAGAAAAGAAATGCACGTTATGCGTAGGACCTACATGCTCGTTTTAAAACAGTAACAGCAGTGAGCCGCGACAGCAAAAACCTCTTTGTGTAATCGGCATGTATTTTTATGTTTCGTTTTTTTTTTTACTTTATCAATAATGGCTTTGAGCCTTGAGGGGAACGTATCTTACAAGCTCTGCCTTTTAGTTTCCCTTCATTTTCAACATTTTCAAAATTATGCAGAAAATCATGTATTGATTTGTCAAAACGTAATGACAGTATTGAGAGAAAATCCAATCCAACTTTACAAACATAAACATTGTTCTCTCAACGAAATACTGGAATGCTATACTATATAGTTAATTAAGTGCACGATAAATAATTTCAACCTTGGTTTAGGAAACCTTGTTGTTACCTAACTGGTTTCGTTTCACGATCCGGTGAAATAAAATGACAAAAGATAGCACCGTGCAAGACAGTGTGTAGACGAAGAACATGATGTCCTTTCAATTTTCAACGGAAATGAATAATAATTTGATTTCTTTGTCGAAAATGAAAATAAATGAAATGAAATGAGATTAAATAAAATGTATACCGATATCTCGTGGGGGGGGGGGGGGGTGGTTGCGTAGACTTGATGCATCTTTGTAGTTAATCTCGCGTCATGCGTAAGTTTGG
The DNA here is from genome assembly GCF_040938485.1 of Diadema antillarum. Taxonomy (NCBI): domain Eukaryota; kingdom Metazoa; phylum Echinodermata; class Echinoidea; order Diadematoida; family Diadematidae; genus Diadema; species Diadema antillarum. The sequence continues at coordinate 848,930 of NW_027271031.1, read as the reverse complement.
TTAGTGCGGGAAGAGAGTTCAACTCGAGATATTTTCTAGGACGTCATTTATTTATTTATTTTTCATGGCGGGGGGGGGGGGGGGGATGACCCTGCCGGAAAAATGGGGACATGTGAGGATCTATCGCAGGGAAAACGCATCATGATCAGGCGCCTGATCATATTATTCATGAGCTTCCTGCAGGCTCTCGTTGTTCGATCACAATGTACGCGGCATGTTACCCAAAGTAACTCTGTCATTGCGTAGGATGACCTATATAAACCCCGATCACAATGTTGACGTATACCCACAGCACACCTCATGTTCTAATTCATGCTGCCAGCTTTGCATGTTGCTCGTTGCGTGCGCTTTTCATTCGCGGACTATATAGCGTTGATGATGTAGCACTGCATACACAATCAAAAGAACATGTATTTCGAATAACTGAGATAAACCATAGTCTTATAAGTCCCCCTCCCACCCCCCCCCCCGAAAAAAAAGAAGAAGACGAAAAAAAAGAAGAAGATGATGATGAAGAAATTTAAACCGTGATGGAGCGTAAAACCATGCCAGAACGAATTTTGTGCCAGCTTATATATTCAGCGCTCACAATAAAAAGATGAGATATAAAGGATTACTACTTGGCATTCCACCTCATTTTCAAATTCCATTCCACTCTAATTTCATCTTCTAATGTGATATTGATTTTTCAATTAAAGTTCTTGAATAATGAATGACATTAACCGTTTAACTGTACAGGACGGTACTCTGGTCTATCTTACCTCCCTGTTAAAAAAAAATTTGTGTTTACCCCCTTTTTCCCCAAGTCTGATTGAACATTTAGGTTACCTACATTGCTTGTTTTTTCATAGTGCAGGTTCCTACAAATTGTACAATAATTTGACAACTAGTAAAGTAAATATTGTTTTGCTTTAGATAAGATGAATAGACGTAGAAATTGGTACGGCGCGTTTTTAGATTTAAAGCGTTTAATCTTCAAACTTATTCTAAACCTTTACCGGTAGTCCCTTATATCAATGTAAATATTATTACACAGATTTTATAAGCGAAATTGTAACTCTGCTGCTGTGGCGTCCAATTCCGTTTTGTGGCACGGTATACAGGTCGCTCCTGCAGGCTTTGGATACACATTTCAATGTGGTCCGCAGTTGTTACCCGTATCAGCTTCTTGGCACAATTCACTTTCGCATGGTTCGCTTTCGCACGGTTTACGTTCACACGGTTCGCTGTAGGAGCGCGGTTCAGTCCGAACTCGAGACTGACTCTCGGATATAGACAGCTATGGGACCGCTCTGGATCGCTCTGAAAATAAGGTAGGGGTGAACGCATCCCAAGTGACAGCGGAAATGACATCAATTTAAAAGAAAGTAAGAAAGACGAATAGACCACGCTATAGTTCTTTTTTGTTTTCCACAAGTTAGTCTGCTATGTCATGATTAGATTAGAGCAAGGACAAAAGAAAATATAAATATCGAGAAACTGAGCAGACATCTGTTTTTGTAACTAGTCCAAGCAAAAGCGGCATCCACTTCTTACGTTCAGTGTACTTCAAGGATTAGACTCCAAAACTTTAAAGGTTGTTGTGTTCCTTTCTGCGTGTGTGTGTTTGTTTGTATGTGTGTATGTTTTAACCATTGTACAGTCCATTAGTGAAAATCAAATAATCCACTTTTATGTCCTAATGTTTCATCAGATTAATCAAATTGCACTATGGCAGTTGGTTGAATCAGCATGTAGTGTTGGTTGAGCTGCAGATTTTTATCATTTTTTCTTTTCTTGCTTAAAATTCATAGGGATGCAAAACTTGTACTATCCTAGAGAATGGTGGTCCAGTTTATCCTTTGTGTGTGTGTGTGTGCGGGGGGGGGGGAGTTTATCATTAAAAGCCCACAGATCCATTTCCAGCCCTGCTTCTTCGACGTATTACTATCGTCGAAGTCGAATCGACGGAGAATTTTCTGTTCGGTGATGAGGCACGTAATCCGGTTACCTTAATCGTGTCATCGCAATTAGAAGTGGTCTGTTCGGTGATTAGTTGGTGATTGTGATGCTTATGGGTTTAGAAGGCGAATTTCCCTCGATGCATGACAGTATAGAAGAGTGACTTTTCAGAAAGAGCGGAAGGAAACATCTCGCAAGAGACTAGAAATACGTATTTCTCTCATCTCCCTGCCCTTGTGTTAGTTAATGACTGGACAATTATTTTACTTCTCTTCTAAACGAACATAAAAGCAACGTCAATCATATCAACACTCCCGATTCTAATCCTTACAAGACGAATTGACATCGCTTGTGCAAGATCATTATTTACGTGTGAACAGTCGGACACCATACTGCCAGGTCACAGTGCTTATCACAAACATGAGTTATAGACATTCATTCCCTTGTTCTTTGCTCTTTAATTCTTTTGAAATTGTGTCAGGCTCACTCTGATGGGTGATCATCTGAAGCAGATACCCCGCAACAGACAAATTCGAGTCATTGTTTAAAAAGACAAAACAAAACAAAACATGCCCCTCCATTAATAGACGTTTGTATGTAATAATGATCGCATTCACGTTCACAAAAACCTGCCGTGATATTTATTACCTTGCGAAACAATGGTTGTAATGAGTCTGCCCTCACAGAATCTGAGACTTGCAATAGGGCAAACTTAATTGCCCTTCATACCTTACATATCCTTACTCTCGCTCTCTGTAAAGGGGATAATGACATCCGTTATAGGTCATATGCCCACACACAAGCAACGTTTATTAGGATTATGTATGAGACTGCAGTTACCACCTCTTTCTTGCGAAACATTACTACATTTTCACGTCTCATCAATATCCTCGACAGGGACTTGCATGACATGCGCATGACGTACGAAAACACAACACTGTATCTGAGTACAATACAACGATTAAGATCTCGTTTTCTCTCGACAGAACCTCAATGATCATCTGTCATCAGCTTAACATTCACAATTCATTGTTTGTCGTTTACGTCACCTGACAGCTTGGAAGAGCAAATTAATCTAGAAGATGCCTACTGAAAAGAAACACCTTTTCTTTATATCCAAGTAATGATATGTTTGCTACTACCATGAATACTGCAGGAACAAACACAATAGTAGTATTAGTAATAGTAATAGTAATAGTAATAGTAATAGTAATAGTAATAGTAATAGTAATAGTAATAGTAATAGTAATAGTAATAGTAATAGTAATAGTAATAGTAATAGTAATAGTAATAGTAATAATAATAATAATAATAATAGTAATAGTAATAATAATAGTAATAGTAATAGTGATAGTAAAAGTAATAGTAATAGTAATAATAATAGTAGTAGTAATAGTAATAGTAATAGTAATAGTAATAGTAATAGTAATAGTAATAGTAATAGTAGTAGTAATAGTAATAGTAATAGTAATAGTAATAGTAATGGTAATAGTAATAGTAATAGTAATAGTAGTAGTAATAGTAATAGTAATAGTAATAGTAATAGTAATAGTAATAATAACAATAATAATAATAGAAGGAGGAGAAGAAGACGACGAAGAAGAAGAAGACGAAGGAGAAGAAGAAGAAGAAGAAGAAGACGAAGGAAAAGTGGAAAAAGGTAATGATAAAGAAGGAGAAGAAGAAGAAGAAAGTAATGATAAAGAAGGAGAAGAAGAAACAGAATGTGAAGATGGGAAGAGAGAGAGAGAGAAAGAGAGAGATAAAGAGAAAGAGAGATATTTTTAATCCAGTAAAGTTTTAAAATAATATATAGCGAGGAAACTTAACCAAATACTCGATAATCTCCGGATGACTGTACACTAAGTGGCCTTCGGCGTAAATACCTTGACCACAGAAAGAAAATTCAGTGAAATTACATTTTCTTCCGTTTTTCTTGATGACCTTCATTGCCTATAGAGGAAGAAACCGCATAATTTTCGCCTTTTGTTGGACAAGCGAGGAATTAGAGAGAGAGAGAGATGGGGAGAGAAAGAGGATTTGTAGTGATTAAATGATGTCCATGACAAATGAAGAAGCAAAATGCGAGTGCGATGGGAAAGTTACTAAGTACAGAACACTTGAGGAAGTTAAACGTGGAGAAATGAAAAACAACCGCAAGAAAGCCGCTTATAATGATGGCTTATGGAGCCAATATGCGACAACATCTCTATTATACTGTATCATAATGGAATAAGTTAGAAATTTGAAACCATCTGCAATTTCCCAGATGAACTTTATCCGCACCCTTCTGGTCAAATCACGGAAATATGGACACAAATGAATTAGTTTCCCTTCGGATTCGTAACCGCAATAGCGAATTTTCCTTCGCTTTGTAAAACTTGTTTTGGGGAAAAAGAATTAAAAGATTTCATTTCCGTTAGGTAGCCAGAACTTTAATTTCTGTTCTTACAAATGTGTAAGCCACAATATTGCAAGACTAAATTACATCATCGTAATATCATTTCTATTGTCTTTTTTTTTCATTTGTTGTTGTTGTTGTTGTTGACGTGCTTCAAAACAAGAATAGGAATTATTGCAAAATTTGAGTCTATTAATCCTTCAGTTTTAGGTTCAGTTTATTTAAATTCTCCACTTGTAATCTCAGAACAAACATTTTAGAGAAATTTATAGAGTATCTAACATGCGCAGAGAATTGCAGGAATCATAGTTGTGAAGGAAAGCTATGAAAAGGATAGATGTATGCATCGTAAATATGAAAAAAGACCCCCAGCTGCAATCAACACATCCCCTATTCCGTTGTGACGGGCGTCCACCTATAACTTTAATACAATTGTTGTCCTTAGGTCTTCTGTGACTTAACTGCCCAAAATATGCCATAATGAACCTTTGAACAAAGTCATTGACAGGGAATGCCACTTCAGCAGAAAATAGTTGGCTATGATTCATAAAAGTAGTATCATAAAAATGTAACGCTTTTTTTGAAGTTGGGATTTGATCTTCGTCAAGTTTAGGGACCTAGAAAAATTCGAGTATAGAAAAGTCATAACAGTTGAATGATAAAAGCTGTAGATTTAGGAAACACCCTTCCCAAGCCTTGAAGAACTTAGGATTGAAGAGAAACAAATCGATTATCTTAAACGCTAATCGCAATACACATATTGTTGTCTTTCGCGCAACTTTATATAATTTCTGACACGCGTCTGCCCTATAAGCCAGTTCACAGTTCCAATCTGAGAATGTGCAGATAAAGACCATTGCAAACCTTCTCTTGAAATGGATTTGCAAATGAAGTATTCAAAACCTAGAAAGGGCTTCATGACAACTGTGTTATACATGAACCAGATGCAAATTGATATTTACAGGTGAATGTGCATCTTTTCAGCAACATTAACGAAAGCCATTCATGCCGCACTGACATGTAAATTACCACTTCCTGCATGACTGTTTTCAATTGCTCTTCTTGAGGACTATTCCATGTTTTGCAATGTCTGTGGTTGAAGAGGTCAATGCAGACTGGTGCTAACTGTGAACTGGCTTAGACGTAGAGACATACGAGTAAGTCGAATGATAAACAATGGTGGCGTCCTTCCTATATTATAGCTCATGGTTCCGACCTGCCACTCGTTGAGGTGGAGCGACGCAGGCAGGAGTGTTCAGTTTTTGGCGGGTAAAAGTGGCTTTGCGCGTAAGTGGGGAAAGTGCTTCTATCGCTGGTTTTGACATCCAATTCTGCAGCCTCTTTTTGTCAATCTTACGACCACACTCTTCAAGCATCTCTCATGCACTCTCTTTATTTTACTAATTCTCGCGCCCTCTCCATCTTCCACGCTGTCTCTCGTCTTCCTATAAGAAGCTGACCGTTGCCATGGAAAATGCTGATTTTCCTATTGACCATTTTTTTTTGGCCAGTAACTAAAAGTGTGAGAGGACACTCGAGCAGAAGTTAAGGAGGCCATGGTTGTGTGGCGAATGTCAATTACCTTTACATTCTCATGTAATGACGGAAGAACAGTCACGTGGGACACCAGCAGCCCCTCCAGAAGACAAGGGAGCTAACAGACTACATTGAAATAGAGTCAATAATGTCATGTTCTCATTCTCATGGATTACGAAGAAAGCCAGAACGTGTTTTACCCCTCTTGATTATAACTCTAAAAAGGAATGATATAGTTTTGGGTGAGATGGGTGTTTAGGTTTCCAACTTTTTTTGTGAGATAATGAGAAATATGAAGTATGAAAGATCATACAATTCTGAGAGGAATTCAAAGTTTATTTGATGAATTGGTTTTGGTTATTGTTGAAGTATCTAAAAACAAAGCCAACTTTTTTTAGACAACTTTTTTTTTTACTTTGATTTTTGAAATCGCAGAGATTTCAAAACATCAAATTAACTTTGAATTCCTCTTAGAATTGTATGCTCCTTAATATTTTATTAGTGGTTTCTGATTATCTCGCGAAAAGGTAAAATCTAACACCCCATCTCAAGCAAAATATACCATCCCTTTAATCGCACAGATTATCCTCACGCTACAACTCCGTTTTCATGTTTTCAATGCCTGAGTCTTCAGTAAATTAGTCTGCATCAATGTTATGTGAACTAATATAATGAATATTATAATACTAAGAATGACAAATCGACGATGACTTCTTATCATCCGTTCATTTTTATCTTCTTTATTTTACTGTAGATTATTTTTGTGGCTTTTGGATGCTCCGACGAAATAACGGAGAATTTGGGCCAAAGTAAAGAAAGTGGGTCATATTCTTCGACACAATATACAAACCCGATGTTTTTACCGTATAGATTCCACAATGTATTGCAGACCAACACATAAAGAATAAAGATTTAAAAAAAGTGGGTTGTGGGAGGCGAGAGGAGAAGGGAACCGTTCTTCCCTTCGGCGCCCCGTTCTGGGATCGGCTCTCGATCAGGCCGTCTCCGGGAAACGATCGATCGTTGAACGTCCAATTAGAAAATCAATTGTGGTCGTCAATTTGCCCATCATGGCGAGACCCATTTGGGTTGGTTAGCTTCGATCTCGATCACTCGCCGACAAAGGGGGCTCGAGGGAATAAGAGGGGAAGGAAGCGATTGGAGGGGGGAAACAATCTCCAGAATGCAACGAAAATGGGGGAAGTGATTTACCGAAACGACAATAGTAACAGCGAAAAAAAAAGAAGAAGCAGAGCCGAATATCGCATACTAATGTACACGGTCTTGCTCTCTGAGTAAAAAAGAATAAATGACAACCGAATCATTGTATTGTAATGAAAAAAAAAACGGGATCAAACGAGATGCCCAGTTTTTATCGAAGCCCGTCAACAATTTTTTTGTGTGCGACATTTACACGCAATCAACAGTAAAATCATAACGAATAATACAAAAAGATAAATGAACCCCAAATTTAAGGACTTAATGACGTGATGGTGTCGTAATCATTCTTAGACATGAGACAGAGAGTCAGAACATATGAAAAAAAAACTTCGAAATAGTTGTCTTGAATTTCGACCATGTGTTAACACGGTCCCCGTTTGTGAAAAGCTTATGCGTTGATGGCTTGAGAACAATATTGGAAGGAGAAACAAGTGGGTAAGGGGGGGGGGAGACTACACAAATGTCAAATGACAAATTTAAACAAAAAGAAATATGGACATAGAATCACATAAGATCATCTAGAAAGATAAATTGTAGGGATCGATAATCACAAAGCTGGGATACTCTCACCAATTTATGTTCCAATATCCAATAGGGCCTATGATATGAGTGCGTCATTATTTTCTGAGTGACAAGGATCACTCCTAAATTTTCGAGTGATCCCTGAGGTCACTCCAAATTTAGTGAAAATAAACATTTTCACTCAAAATTCACTCTAATGTCACTCTAAACTCCTTCTTTTCTGTTATTTACTCCTTCAAGAGTGAACTTTGTCACTCTTTTTTTTTTAGAGAGAGTAAGGAATACAATGTCATGTACAATGAGATCAATGGTTTGTGAGCAACTCTAAAAGTTTCATCCATAAAATTATGATGTACACTAGGCACATATACAAAGGGGGCATTAACACATTTATATTATTCTTTTATTGTTTCACCGAAAGTACTCATTTTTCTATGAGGCCTGCTCTAACGGAGTGAGGAACTTGGCCGTACCATTGCTAATTTTGGTACTTCCTGATTCTACAGAATTGCATACAGAAGGCAAGAAAGGCTTTAATAAAATTCAGGTAATAAACATGAAATGAAAACTGTACACAATGCTCAGTTCTGTCAGATATAAATGAGACTGTGTATATATCTTTCCTATACCTCTTTTTACTCTTGCTTGATTTGTAATTTTCACTCGTTTGTTTTCTGTTAGCCAGTGGTTTAAGCCTTTAATTAGATAACTTTTCGGAAGAACGGTACAAGTATAAGCCACTGGAAGCTGTATTAGTCGCTGTTCGTTTATCAGAAAATTCACAACAACGTTTAATTTCCTGTAATGGATAACAGCACTTAGAACGCACGTGACTTATCGTCACATGTACCTGAGGATATTAGATCTTTGTGTTTGCACTTCTCTGTATTGATTAACGACATCATCGAGTTTCTCTCCGTGCTACGACGTAATCACTCTTGATCGTCAAGATAACTTTGCTGTGGTATTTTGCACTCAACCGTACCGTTACATGCGCTGCTTCCTGATTTTGCGGAAATTGTTTGGTTCGAGAACCGTTTTACGATCTTGTACACACGCACACACGCTAGCAAACACACCACACGTACACACACACACACACACACACACACACACACACACACACACACACACACACACACACACCCACTCACACTCACACACACACACACACACACACTCAGACACGAAAACGCACATACATATTCACAAGGTTGTACATGATAAAATGTACGATGGAACGTGCAGTGTTCGATTAATCTTCATTTTACGACCAATATTAATACTAAGGCTGTCTCAAAACCAAACACTGAGGCAATATGCTCAGGATGTAACCACTATACATTAGTCATTAAATGAAAGGAAGACTTTCCCATTTTCTTCATCCGTCCTACGGTTATCACTCACATAAAACAATAACATGAGCCGTTGCATTTTCAAAGGAAGAATAAAACCCATTCACTCTTTCAATTCGTTTGTGCAATTTTGAAGAAAACCTGCGTGTAGTTGACGCTGTGTTCAACATGTTTTCTGACTTCAAAATGACCCCTCCATATCGACTAAAGACAAACTGATTCAAAGCCCTTCTTCGGCTTTTGCCATCGACCTTGACTGTGTTATACGACATGTGAAAAAAAAAACCTGTGAAAACGTCACGTGTCTATGGCGAATGCTATGTAATCTAGAAGTTTAAGAATGAGGAAGAAAAATATCCCAGAATTTTTACAAACGATAGGGAAAAGCCACTGAATTTTATCATTATCTCTTTTGTGTAAACTGAGAAATGATATTGTATTCCGCAAGATTCTATTCTTACACAATATTTTGAAGCATATTATACGCACCCCGGAGAAAACAACAACACAAAAAACAAAGAAAAAAACAAACAAACAAACGAGGATATAATCGTCGTCCACAGCAGTGAAACAAAATTCGAAAATACGTTTAAGACTGCTACAGAATTCTCATGGGGGACGTCTTAGAAATGACACGACTACATGTGACGCAGAAAAAGAAGTTATGACTGATGGAAAAAAATAAACAGCATGTATGGGGGGATAATTGTCCTCACTTACGACGTGACACGAATGAAATTGTGTTGTTATTCATGAGTTCATGAAACGTGTTTCGAATGCTTCATTCATTGGGGAAATTCGAAAAGACCTAAGTAGTAGTTAGATCCTGCAGTACCAGGATAATCAGGAGAAGAAAACGTTACAGGTGATGAAAATGGATTTATACTGGATAAAAGGAAACATTAGGCACCATTGCAGATTTGATCCCTGAGGAACGGGTGCATGAGACTCTCCGCTAGCCCGAGGAGATGTTTTCGAACAGCGCGAAGACGAAAAGTGCAATCGATTGGACGTCTAATTTGAATGACTTTAGGGTTTGAGTAGTGAGTTAAAGACGTGTCGCGAACAATGGAAGGTGTAAGGAGAAGGGCAGAAAAGGAGAAGGAGAAATTGACGAGACGTTAGCGATGGCACGAAGTGTCTTCAAGACCCTACTCTTTTAACATAGTGTAGCGCTGAAACAAAATGTCGCTGTTTGCTTCGAGCAGATGTGCTTCTCTCCGTTCTCTACAGAATAGAACAGACGATTGTATAGTGGTTAGAATAGTCCTTGCCTTTTTTTTAATTTTTGTTCTGCCTCAGACATTCACGCTGTAGATCATTTTCATGTAAAATCAAATGGACTATAGAGATGACAACGTCTGGGTGTACAGCTGGGGGTACAGCTGGGTGTACACAATGTTATGCACACCCAGGGTGAGACGTTGAATTTGAGTACAGTTACGTTATACATAATTATATATATGTATAACATATATATATATATATATATATATATATATATATATATATATATATATATATATATATGTGTGTGTGTGTGTGTGTGTGTCTTTGAACGCATTTCAAGCAACCATTGTGACTCGCGTTATATCCGCTTTTGACATTTCATGCAGTAATTATACCAATGATCCCACTACAGTATAGATCGAACAATTATTTTTTGCAACAGCAGATCACATTCCCTCCCTCCCCCCCCCCCCCCCCCCTCTCCTCCGACCGACCGATGCAGTGTCTTCCTTGCGCAATTTCCTGGGGGCCAAATTGGTATCGATGACACAATTTGTCTACAGGCTACGATCGAACGTTTCTGCATACTCAGGTATTTTTTCTCCTTTTTTCGAGGACCTGAGATGCCGTTTCCACTTGGTGTAATCATATGAGGCTTCCCTGGGAGCGAACGAACCTACAACGCACAACTTGCTAATGAGAATAGAGATTTGTTCGTGTACAAAAAATGCAAAATATCATTTTCTGCGTCGCTTGCTTCAGCGACATTGGTAATGCAAGCTCTTGTGTATAAAAGGAAAAGGGATATCTAGATTGATGTATACGAGATGCCTGATGAATCCAGCGTGACTTCTGATTTGGCCAAATGTTTAAAGTCGTGTGGTTCATGTGGTGACCACTTGTGTTTATTTTGCTTTCCTTTACTTTTCTTGTGTATTTTCAGGTTGCTTGCTTGATTTTACGGGGCATCGTACGTACAAATATGCAACAAACGAGAACAAATCATTTGAACATTTGTCTGTTCACTAGGAACTAGGAGTTACAATAGTTTCAATATCAGTTAATGATCTTGCGCTCTGGTACGCACAACACAAGGGATACCCAACACTGACGTGCAATGTGTCGTTCATTAATATGCAAAAAAAAAAAAAAAAAGAAACAGGGATGCATGATATTGCTGACTAAATCTGTAATCGTCTTTTCCCTTATTAGGAAAAACGTTGAAAATAATTATGTCAAACGTACAGTAAAAAAATTAGTCTAAAACTCCAATAACGTTTATGGTATAATCAACTATGAACAAAGGGCAGGAAACTACATAAAACATAAAACAATGTAAAACGTTATGATTATCAATGACCGTTAGTATACACTTTTTTAACCTTTAAAAGTTCCATAATTTATGCCGTATTTTGTGCACACAACAACAACCTGTGCCTCCGTGGTTCTGCGGTTGACGCTACATACTTCCCCTCTGGCTACACACTTGTCCCAAGACAGATACATGCATGTAATGACCACGCCGCAGTTGCCTTCGTGATACTGCATTAGGCTTACTAACTTACATGGATGGACGTACTCACGTTTCTTCTCCAAATCCTCTACCTATATACATTTCGGCCCTCTCTCTATACCCCTTTCTTTTCTTTTAGATGGATGTTTGTTCTCTTCTTTTCTCATGCAGCTCTCACATAGCATCTTTTCTCACCCGGGGATGTCAGTGAAATCAAGCCATTGATGAAAACAAGGATCTCATGTTTCACATTCAAAACGTCTTGATTTCTTTCGAGGCTATGAAATAATGACCATTTTGTGATTATGTTACAGAATTGTTTCGATCAATGCGGTTACATGTGATGTACATGTGACATGTCTGTAATATCTCGTTATGCATATCAAACCATGGACACCTATACATGTTTATGATGTTTGCTAAATGCACAACACAAATCAGTGTAAAGTCATATCAAATTAAATGAAAATGAATATCCATATCAAGGTCGTTAGAATCAGTATTATCTTTAACTGTCAATCTCATCTTTGATATACATAAACTATGACAGTACTATAACTTTAACTCTGTAATATTTCATGCTCTCTAAAAATAAAATCGAGTGAAAATATTCACTCTTAAAGGAGTGAATTAAAAAAAGAGTGAGTTTAGAGTGAAATTGGAGTGAATTTTGAGTGAAAATGCTCATTTTCACTCATTTTGGAGTGACGTCAGGGATCACTCCAAAATCTTCGAGTGATCCCTGACGTCACTCCAAAATGAGTGAAAATGAGCATTTTCACTCAAAATTCACTCCAATTTCACTCGAAATTCAGTCTTTTTTGTATTCACTCTTTTTAGAGTGAAAATTTTCACTCGATTTTTTTTTAGAGAGTACAAAAATTAAATATTTCATATACCTAAATTGCCTGCACTGTATCTGTTTCAATACATGTTAAAAGCGCTGCTTATCTACAGTTTGATGCTGTATAATAACTCCTCAAAATAAGTTCTGCAATTACAGTTTGATATATCATATTTCTCTTATACTCGCAATATCTTCATTAAATATGACATCATAAGAAAGCCTGATTAATCATCTTTAAAATGACACCTCACTTGCTATGATTGGGTGTTCTTGGCATGTGCAAAACAGGTGAGTATGGGGACAGATCAAAAGTGAAAAATCGCAACAATTCTGCTATTGATAATGTACAGTTTTGATGAAAAAAGGCCACTGGAATAAGCAATGCTGAAATGACAGCACTTTCAAAAAAATCCCATTTCCTAGACATTAGATGACTGTTTGGTCAACCTCTATGTTTAATTTTAATCTGTAGATACTACTGCAGTTTTTAATTCATGGATGAAGATTGGAATCTAATGATAATCTCACAATGCATTCTTTTCAAGCACATTCCTTTACTGAAACGACAAAGCAAATGGGAATTATACTATTTGACATAACACGTTTGCTCTATTTTGCAGCATTTCACACTTTACCTTTCCTCATACTCAGTCATACTGTGCATTCCAGGAATACCCAATCACAGCAAGTGAGGAGTCATTTTAAAGATTATTAATCAGGCTTTCTTATGATGTCATATCTAATGAAGATAATGCGGGTATAAGAAAAATATGTTACATCAAAATTTAATTGCAGAACTTATTTTGAGGAGTTTACCTCAGTCTCAAGCAATATCGAAGATTTGATTAATGCGAATAGATATAGTGACAACATTTTGCCTGCCTATAAAGACAGGAAAAACAAAATGACTGAAAGAGGATCCATTTAGCCTCAGACAGTGTGCACGAATGGATCAAAACATTGACGTAATCCTGAACCATGTTTTTCTCTTGGTATCCATCTCATCACTCTTCCACTTTCTAAGCCTTTTCTTTTTTTTTTAATTTGTACCTCAGTCATGTTTTCCTCAATTTGACTGAAAATCTGTGAGATGCAATCCTGAAAACATAATCATGTGCCCTTCACTAAACGCTAATTACGCCTGTCTGATGAAACCAAGAAGCTGCAAGCAGAGCTCCTGATTGAAATCAACATGGTGTGGATGACGCAAGAGGAATAGAGAGGCGTCATACGCATCCGATAAACAATCATATGTTCAATTCATTCAATTCATTTATTTTCATACTTCTCATTTATGAACATTACAACAGAAACCAGACAAGTTCTTTTACCTTGTGAACAATGTGCAGAAAACAAACAATATACATGGTGATAACACCGTAATTACATGTAATGATAACTGGTCAAAATCGAAATCGAAATGGGGTTGATCAAAGAGAAGTATGACGGGACCTACATGAAAGCTAGCTTGTTTGGCTCTAAGCCCCGAGTAATCAGTGTTTGTGAAAAAGAAACGGAGAACGGATAGAAGATAAGACCAGAATGATGATGTAAGGTTGCCAAATTTTATGTAATAAAAAAGAAGAAGAAAAAGAAGAAGAAGAAAAACAAACAAACTATACATTAATATGAACTTACTGTGACCGAGCCATCATTATTATACAGCCTACTTTGGTATATATACTATGAACTATTGTTGCATTAAAACTTTCACCAGGATATGATCAGTAAGACACAAAAAGTAACATGTACAACTATTAAGCCATTTGGTGCCTGCCGTCAAGCTCTGCATAGAAGGTTAGAGAGGGGTAGAGGGAAAGAGGAAGAGAGGGAAACGAAGTGAATGTGGAATTGCTAATGATGAATTCAGAGAGCCCGATGGCAAGACCCTAAATGGAATCTGCAACGTGTTGACAAAATGTTTGATTGGACAATAACATACCACAGTATTACATAAGACATTACGACTGTTCAGTGTCTGCAAAATATGCACTCAATAAAAACTCTTTTAATTTACGTTTAAAGGAATATAAGGACGAGCAGCTTGTTATTTCGGGGGAGAGGTCATTCCAGTATCTAGGGCCCGTATACATTATCGTTTTTTTTTAGCGAAAATTGTTCGAGTACGTGGAAGGTGAAATGCGTCACTTTGGCGGGTAGGATAATTATGAATCAAATAGTTTTTTCTGAACATGCTAGTAAAAACACCCGGTAACTCGTTGGCAGAAAATTTGTACATAAATATGCCGACGTTGTAACTGAACAGATCTGATATTTTCAGTATTTTATTTTTCAAAAATAAATCATTCGTGTGGGACAAATATCCGACATGGTTGATATTTCTGATGGCACGTTTTTGAATACGGAACAGTATATCAAGAAGATTTCTAGTTGCATTCCCCCACACAAGAATACCATAATTAAGGTACGGAGTAATCAAAGTAGAATAAAGATTAAGCAGAATTTGACTTGGAAAAACACTCTTAAGTTTATTAAGAACACCCGTATTTTTAGAAAGAATATTACTTAAATAACTAACGTGGGATTTCCAAGATAAATCACTATCAATAAAAAGCCCTAAAAATTTTATACTACTGACTTGATTTAATTCAGTTTCATTAAACTTAATATGAAAAGGAAGGGTTTTAAGACTATTGCTAAAAAGAATACAATGAGTTTTATCAATATTAAGTGACAATTTGTTGGCGTATATCCAAGATTGCACAGATTTAAGTTCTTTATTCACTGTGTTAACAAGAGTATAAGGATCTCTGTGTGTAAAAAGCAGATTGGAGTCGTCAGCAAAACATATAAAGGAAAGAATTGGCGAGGAACTAGGAAGATCGTTAATATACAAAATGAACAATAGTGGGCCTAGTAAGGAGCCCTGTGGAACACCACATGAAATTAACTTTAACTGAGAATCACGGCCATTTATACTCACAAATTGTTTTCTGTTTGATAAATAATCTCGAAACCAGTCCAAAGCCTTCCCACGTATACCATAATGTCGTAGCTTGTAAATCAAAATATCGTGGTCAATTGTGTCGAAGGCCTTCGAAAAATCAAGAAAAACTCCAATAGTGTGGGAGACATCATCTATAGCATGAGCAACTTTATGGATAAAAGTGAGTAAGGCATGGGTCGTACTGTGGTTTTTCCTAAAACCAAACTGGGAGTTACAGAAAACTTCACACTTTTCGAGAAATTTGTGTGTGCGCGTATATACCAACCTTTCAAGAAGTTTTGAAAATGAAGTTAACAAAGATATAGGGCGATAATTTGTCACAGACTCTCTTTGTCCTTTTTTAAAAATTGGTACTACTTTAGCTATTTTCATTTTTTTGTGGAACTATGCCAGTAGATAACGATAGATTAAAATGTGTGTTAATGGTATAACTATTTCATTAATGATGTTTTTAAGGAGAAAATTGGTGATTCCATCACATCCAGAGCTTTTCTTAGTGTTCAAGTTTTGCACGATATCTTTGATTTCTTCTTCATTGACAGGTTCAAAAAAAAAGAGACTGCTGATTCTGGTCTTTTAGAAAGTAATAAAAATCAGTATTTGAATGCGGAATACTGCTGGCAAGATTAGGTCCTATGCTTACAAAGTATTGATTGAATACTTCTGCCACATCAGCTTCATCTTCAATGTACTTATCATTATTAATAATATGCCTAGGTGGTTCGATGTTATTTTTAGTGTTCAGCGCTTCATTTATCACCTTCCACGTACTCTTGATGTCATTTTTATGCTTGATAAATTGCTTTGAAAAATACATTCGTTTGGCTAAACGTATGGATGATGTTAGAACGTTGCGATAATGCACATACCGAGACCGAGTTCGACTGTTAGGATCACTTCGGTATTTGTAGAAAAGAGCATTTTTACGGTTAATAGACCTCAGGAGAGATTTCGTAATCCATGGTTTCTTTGGAACCTTTTTACGGTTTGAACGAGTAAATGGCTTAACGGGTATAATGGAATTAAATGCGGATGATAATATTTGTGAAAAGTGTTCAAAAGCTAAATTTGCATCGCTTTGGTTATTAACAATTGACCAATTAACGGATCCTAGTCTCTCCCTAAGTCTATTAAGATTAGTTTCTGACATTTCTCGAAAACCAGAATTGGGCGAATAAAAAGAGGCATTACTTATGTTAACATTGGGCAGAACAGCGAAAATCGGAAAATGATCGGATACATCAGACACTATTACACCAAACGTGATATTGGAAAGAGAACTATTAACAAAGATGTTGTCAATTAGAGTTGCTGTGACATCTGAAATTCGAGTGGGCTTCTTTATAAGAGGTGAAAAGGACTCGGATAACATCACATTGAGGAAATCTTGGCATGCGGAGTTGGTATGACAGTCTAAAAGGTTTAAGTTGAAGTCACCCATGATAAAACAACTTTTATTCTCCAAATATTTATCAGCTAAAAGTACGGATAAAGATTCAATAAATTCAGTGGGGCTTGTATTTGGAGGTCTGTATATTTCACCGACAACAATACTTTTTCTATTTGGAACCCTAATTTCAATGAAAATACTCTCAATAACTTCAGACATTAAACTGAATTCGTCTAAGAGTTCATAATTCAAATTCTGAGTGACGTAAAGCCCAACTCCGCCGCCTTTTTTACCTGCCCTGTTTTTTGTCAAAAGAGTGAAGCCATCAATGGTAAATAGCGAAGAAGGTGATGTTTCATTGAACCAGGTTTCACTGATTCCGATAACCTGACTATCAAATTTAACTTGATTCACGAACATATTGAATTGATCAAAGTTTTTCTTTATACTCCTTATGTTAAAGTGCGAAATAAAAAAATTGGTTTGGATTAGAATGAGATAATGAAATTATGTCGTCTTCAATGTGGTATTCTGTGGGTGGTATTTGAGGACTGGTGTCGTTTACATCAGAATCAAGTATCAGTTCGTGAGCTTGTGAGTTCAAAAAACTAATTATATCAGGGTTATTACCCTCTTCGCTATTTGTGGCATGTACGGGTACATCCTCTTTGTCTTGTGCATAAGCAGACATAACAACATAAGAATGGAAGATAAAGACAGATGTTGCATAAGAATGGAAGATAAAGACAGATATAAAAATATGGTACTTTAAGAGATCGCATAGTTTTGGTTGAGACCTAACTTCAGGTTTCAAACATTTTTTTTTTTTCGTGAGATAATGAGAAACCTCTTATGAAATTTGAAAGAGCATGTAATTCCAAGAGAAATTTTATTAATCATCTATTTGATTAAAACTGACGTTGAAATGGCTGAGATATCCAAAATAGAGCGGTCATAATAAAAGGTGGGACCCCCTTTAACTATGATTGCTTTGTGTTAATTCGTTTTTAGATGTCTCAGCCATTTCAAAAAAAATCATCTTACAAACTATGACTTCCTCCTCATTGAATGATATGCTCTGTATACTATTTCACAAGTGGTTTCTTGGTATCTCATAAAAAAAATGTGAAGTCCAATCCCCATCTCCAACCAATACTATACCGTCCCTTTAACAGAAAGACAGAAAGATAGAGTGGGAGAGAGAGAGAGAGAGAGAGAGAGAGAGAGAGGGGGGGGGGGTGGCCAGAATGTTAGAGACGAAGAAACAATGCATTTATGTTAGATACAAGAACCTCCACTTCTATGAGGCTTTATGCATCCAAGACTAGAGCAGATGAGTTACCAGTACATAAAGATCCGATAACGTGGGAATACCGTGGAGTATAAGGCTGGTCCGGCTCGGATGTATTCGAGATTAGAGAACCCAGTAAAGAATTGTGTACACAGCTTTATCACTGATCTATATGTAAGGTACACACACAACCGAAGAATCTCGACTAGCGACGAACGTTACGGATGAGCGTACGCTTCTATGCACATAAATTTTCGCTGACGTGCAATTCTATTCTAGCAGGCCTGCGGTAGTCGTGGTTTTCGAATGTATACCACGAAGGGCAGCGAAAGAAGAACTATTCAATGTGGTGAATCTTCTCTCCCCACGATACTTGGTCTTAAAGGGACTGTACAGTACTGGTTGAGGTGGGGATTTATGTTTTGAACATTCTAAAGTGAGATAATGAGAAACCTCTTATGAAATATGAAAGAGCATGTAATTTTAAGAAGGATTCAACATTTATTTGATGAAAATTGGTTTCAAATGGCTGAGATATCCAAAAAAGTGATAATAATAAAAGGCGACATGCCACAACTTTATTAGGATCTCTTTGTTTCACCTTGTTTTTGGATATCTCAGCCATTTCAAAACCGATTTTTATCAAATAAACTTTTGATACCCCTTAGAATTGCATGCTCTTTGACATCTCATAGAGTGGTTTCCGAATATCTCGCAAAACGTTAAAAGCTAAATCCTCACCTCGACCAGAACTGTACACACCCTTTAAAGCATGTAGAAAGTAAACATCGTTAGGGAGGCATCTTGAAAAATATAATTACGTGTTTTTATTTGCAGCGAATTCCTGTATAATTTCACAACACCTGTCGGCTTCCTGCTTTCAAAATATTGGGCGACTTCATATATTTGGTTTTTGATGGAACTTTACAAATCACGTGGAATGTCTATAAAGTGTTAAAAAAGAAAGAAAGAGTTTCAACAGAAACACCCCATTACAGATGAAGTTTATTCGTCTTGTTTATTTTTTTTGCTTGGTTATAAACAAGTAACCTATTCAAATCTTTTGTTCTTTTGCTTGTTTGTTTGATTTCATTTTCGTCAAAATAATTTCCCACATTGATCAAATCAATTTTCAGTATTATATATCACAGTAAACATCAATAAAGGGATTACAATGTACATGATTAGAAGAAAGAAAATAAATGTGTTCATTAACTCCATTAACAAAATGTATATTGCATTATCAAAGTAGCCAATGATTAACTGGGAAATTATGCAGAAAAGGGACTGCCACTGCAAGCCGTTGCTTATATAAATTTCAATCTTGATTTTTTTTTTCAAAAAATATGAGAATAAAATCGAATGTATAAGATCTGTATCCTGGGTGACAAAATGGCGCCTCTGCCAGGTAGCCGTGAAACATTCAAGTTGATTTATTTCATTTCCAACAAACAAATAATTAGAAATACAATGAAATGCTCGTGTATACAGATGTCAGGAAATCAGTACCACAATGCGATGAACAGAATAACATTGCAAAGAAGATACATGTACATTATCAACAGAGATACAAACAACTGTTACGTCACTGTGGTAAAGGCAGAAACAAAATTGCTGGAAATGGAGGGGACTGCTAAAAAGCAGAGCTTGTAGAATGCAGTCCCCTCATAAAAAAAGAAAAATATCTAATTGCGAAAAAAAAACCAATTTTCCTAAGCGGTAGTAAAAAAAGAGAAAGAAACATTGTTTAGATTCCCCGCCTTTTTTCTAGTTTTTTTTGTGTGTAAATGATGGATTTATTTAATTATCTATTCCTATTGGCAATTAATTTCGCATTAAACAGCCCGACACGCAATGATAGGTGAATTGGTGTGATAACGTGATCTTGAGATCTATCGAAAGTCACGCATCACACGCAAACGGTCCGGAATATTTAGTTACGATGACGCAAGTTGTTTAAAGTCCGTACTCTATTATCAAGCCATTTTTTTTTCGTAGAACTCTCTTTCTATTATTCTTTTAAACGTGCAGATATTTTACACATTGATAATAATAGTAATGTCTTATTATCCAGGGTAGCCTCTTCAGTGTTGCCACTGCTCTACCAGAGGGAGCTGTCATTATTATTATCCTGACTTTGCCAGGTACCCATTTATAAACCTGGGTCAAGCAGTGTCAAGAGGGACATGGTGGGTAAAAACATCTTGTCTAAGTATGTATGAGCACTGGACAGGAATGGAACTCGGGTCCTCCGATTGGGAGTTGGGAGTCATACCCACTATGCCACAGCGCCCCCATTGACTCTGCTTGACGCATATCGAGGCTTTTTGTGTCTTGCGCATCCTCAGAATAAAATCTATTTGTCCTTCATATCGTAAACCAATGCCATTTTTGTGTCTCCGTCAACGACTCAAAAAAATGAGCTCTTCGCATGTAACGTGTGACATCACGGCTTATTTGATGCTTTTCTCCACAATTCACATAAATATCTCCGGTAAACTCTGTCTTAAATCACACATACCTATGTAGGCTGCGTGTTAGCAATACGGGTTAGTATTTATTTGGTAATATCGGTCAGTGATCGTACTCAAAACGAGTTTCCTTCTTAGGTACAAGCCAAATTTAGACAGGTTTCATTCGTGGCAAACCTAGACGCGGTTCCCCTTGGCACAGAGTCAGCATCAGTTTACACATATCCTTCCTGACGTTAAGTCCAGTCGTCATTACCATAAGTGGGTATCGGTGACAGGACAATAAGCCACAGGATTCGTGCCCTGGAGTAAAGATCATTCGTCACTCCAAGTCCCACGTGACACAGGCCGCACATATCGAGATGAAAACACCCATGTGTTAAAGGCACAAATTTCTATTTGCAGATGAAAAAAAAAGACCCAGCATTTATCTAGTGCTTCAAAATAGTTCTAAAATGTGAGTTAAGGATAGAAACAGCCAGTGTAAAAATTTGAATCAGTGTAATCAATGTTAAGTATTGTTGAATAGACGAAATATGAACAATAGTTATAATAAAAGTGTTTAGCAGACTAAACCGTCTACAGTTATGGTTCATTGAGAAAACAGTGATATCTCCTTATATATCAGGCCTTGTTGCAAAAATTGTATACGGTAGGATGTTTTGTGAAACAACTGACCTACACATTTGCATAAAATGTGATAGCTTGAAAATTTTTAAAATCACTGCTCCCAAAGGTAAACAGAACCTTTAACAAAAAAGAAGTCTTGCCTGCAAAGTGAACGTCGAATGTCTGTACGTACACTGAGAAAATGATAAAAAGGTTCAAGACTGAGGAAAATTGTGTTGTAAAAGAACCTTCACATACAAACGATATTGTCTATATAACATTTCGTTCATGAACCTCCCTTCTTTTCTTTTTTACCTGAGGGAAATGTGATGGGGTGAGACTGAAATGCTGAAAGTTATCATTTCTGGCGAACGGGGAAAGGCGTTTAGGGTGGGTGAGAAGAGCGTTTAATTTGTGTCGATTGCAGCTTTTTGGAAAGAGAACATTGATGCCTTCAAGGGAGGAGGAATATGCCAACATTCAGGTTCATCTCATGAGAATGTCTGCGCGTAATTGAGATGCCACTGAGACCAGGGAGAGAACAAAATGAGGCTTATATTTGTAATTCGAGTCAAATTATGCATTACCTTTCTTTCATATAGCATTTGAAGTCCAATCTCGGTATTTGCTCATAAAAAGATCAAACAACAACAACAACAACAAACCCGAGGGGTAATGTTTCAGGTTGTAATAACAGAGAGGGAGAGAGAGAAAGATAGGAAGAGACTGAGGGGGCGGGGGGGGGGGGAAGAAACGAGTGAGAATAGACGGTGTTACAACTTTTCATACCTCGCGTGCCGGAGAAGTGAATATTCCCGCAAATAAAGTCATAAAGCATTTACAATTATCATACACACTTGGTTACCCTTGAAAGAGAGTATTATAGTCCCCTAGAAGCGACCTATATCTATCAAGTAAAAAAAAAAAAAAAAACAGCACCCCTCTCCCCAAACATATTGTTTGGAATACCATGTGAATCTTTAAGCTTCTTAAGAACATTACGGCGACGACAACGACAACAACGACAACAACATGACAGAATCCATCCTGGGGAGGCAAAGCGACCAGGAGAGGGAAATAATGCACAATGCACTCATTGAATTATCTTCTTTCACAATTCTCTCTGAAAAGAATAATCACATGAAAACAAGATTTGCATCACTTGCATAGTGCCAGCATCCCTTTGAGTATACTCGCACTCCCACCTCGTTTCATCCAGCAATATAATTCATGTTGGCACACGATGATTCCAAAATGTTACAGGACATGGCGTGACTTGGCAAAATATTTGGGCATGGAAGAATATTTTATCGGTACCACTGTTCCGTTTGCACAGGTGCCTTTGTGGCAGAGTTAAAGAACTACATTGGAATACCCATCACGTATGGCATGGGAAACGCGTATATCCGGTGTGCATCGTACACGGAATGATGTCATGTCGCGCTGTTAAGAGGCAGCAATATTATGCTCAGTCACGTGACATACGAAATTTGAGAACGAAGAAGCGGAACTTGAACATGTTGAAGTAGTGTATACCCGTCGTATGTCTCTGTTACTTATCTGTTACTATCGCTCATGATTTAACATGTTCTGTGATTGAATTGTACGCTCTCTCTATATTCTGTACAACAGATATCTCTTTTACTGTGTAACTTATTCTCTTGTTTTCTTTGACTTCGTTTCTTACTCATGTATTTTCTTACTGTTTTCTTGTTTGCTACTTGTTAACTGTTTTAAACTCTGTAGATCTATTGTTAGGTTTTCTTTGACTTTTCCCTCACTCAGTGTTTTTTTATATATTTTTTTAATCATTTATTTATGCTTTTGTTTAGAGATGTGCTAGTCAAAATGAATACATTTCATGGCTTTATAAGTTTTTCCCCAGCTGCAATATGTCCGCTTGTTGGGTTCTCGCTGCTGCTGATCAACAAGAATCCAATGATTGGAAGGTCAAACGTTCACACAATGTTTCGAGGAAGGAAAAAAAGTGAATTGTCGAGTAAGAACGATATGGCCGATGTGAAAGAGGAAGAGAGATGGAGAGGAAGTGGGAGATAGATAGATAGATGGAGAGATAAATAGATAGAAAGATAAGAGAGAGAGAGAGAGAGAGAGAGAGCGAGAGTAAAAAGGGAGAGAGAAAATGGTGGGTGATATACAGTATATGGATGAAGGACTTAATGAGAGTAATGGTTGTACGGCCACGTAATTGTTTCTAAATCTGCGCAAATCATCCTCAGCGGTTTCGGCGAAGCATAAATTAACCTTTTCTGCCCGCGCCATAACACTTCTGATCATTACCTCTACGACATCAATGGCCTTATCAAGCGCTTTCGTCAGTACGGAATATCCTGTCATTTTATTTATTTTTTTTTCTCAGTGGACTTCAATAATGGTCAGTTGAATCTCGAGTAGGTGGGGCACAGTGAAGTGCGAGCAATAACAGGCCTTTAATCTCTGTGCATTGGCTGCTACCCTGCAATTATATTGGGCGGCCTGTTCATATGATGTATCACGCGTTTGAAAGATGTATAGGTGCTCGTGAGAGACCTGAAGGTCATTGCCTTCTGTTCAATATCCCTCCTCATTTTCTTTTTCTACCATTTCTAAGCGTTACGTACGAAAAAAAAAATGTACACTATCAACTCCAATACAACACTCCAATTCAATTCAATTCAATTCGATTTATTTAAATTTAATTCAATTCAATTCAATCCAATTCAATTCAACTCAGATGTATCAAATTAAATCAAAACAAAACAAAAACCATTACGAAAACGAAAAAGTCACGCTTGAAACTGAAAACGTAATGGAGATCAAGATTACTTTGCTAGCAACGTGCACAATAAAATCTGGCAAACATCTCAAACATGCCAAGAATTACATGGCTAGGTGAAGGCCATCAATCTTCCACATTGCCTCGTTTCGGGGAAAAAAAATGAATGAAGTTATATCACCATTGCTGTCAGGTCCAACCTTGTCAATTACCATGTAACTACAAAAAAAAAAGCATCAATACAAAACTACACAGGGTCCAAACAGCGATAAATGAGCAAAAGTCTTGAATCTTATCTCACATCTTTACCAACATGATGCCTCTTAATAATCTTCTTTATTGGGGAACTCCAAATCAGAGATGTGCAACATTGCGATTCTAGAGTGAGTGGCAGGTTGTGAAACATCGTTACCTTTGGGTGACATTTCAAGATGCAAAATAGTTGTCGCATCGGACATAAAGCTGTCTAACAAACAAGGGTTGACAAGCTTTAGATTGAGTGTTTCTTCTTGGCAAACACAGCGTCCTGTCTGCATTAAGAAGATATTCGCCCTCGCTGGGCGTTCGATATCTTACATTTGTTTGATTTCTACTTAATGAAAGAGATGATATACAATCGAGCTCTATCATTCTATACCTCACAATTTTGACGGGAATATGATGTGTTAATGACTTTCCGTGACATTCCCTTTTCGCTGTAAATGAACCGTCTGTGGCTATCCCAAGAAAAAAAAAAGAAAAGTGATACAGCGTTCACGTCTGGCGTAAACATTGCGCCCGATGTGTGAATCCAAATGTAGTCATATTCTCTATTGACAATGAATCAAACTGAAAACGACACCATTCAATCCAGTATGATATATTTCCGCGATAGTTCGAAGATGTAAACGGGTATAATATAATGAGTTTAAAGGTGGCCATGCTGATCTCGAAACAGATAATCAAACTCAGTGAAATATCAAGTGACAGCTCGTGATATGAGTATCTGAAAACGAGACAATAACGCATCACATTCACTCGAGTTATTTTCACTTTTATGATGGAGCGTCTTCCGTATACCATTATAGGGGTTCAACGAAATAGAAAGAAATCATTCTTGTTTACTCTTAACCATCATAATCTTTAGATAAAACTCAATGAAATAATAGTGGAATCAGTGAAGTAGTGGGAAATATTGAAATATATTGAAATATTGAGCCAAGCTGCTTTTAGTGTCAATTAAAGTTGTTATATAAAGCTTTGACTTGCATGTGTGGAGAAGGCTGCTTGCTTTTTTTTTTCATATGTTTTAAAGGAAGGCGTTGCTTAACGCTTGCATCTAATGCGTGTATACTTGGGGCATCACAAAGTCGGATCGATAAAACGTGTTTGCAATTTGCTTCGGGCATATTCGGTTTAATCGATTGCAGAAGACGGAGAAGTTTATCGAATCATGAGTGCACATTTTTTTTCTCTTTCCTCCAGTGAAAGAAATGCTGTTGTCCCGGTTCTTCTTTCTCTCTTGTAATCAACTTTTCTCACGGAATGAGAAGATAAGTATTTTCAGCCATAAGATTTCAAGAAAAAAAAAATGTGACTCCGCAAAAATGTTGCATGACGACAACGAACAAAAAGAAATAAGTCAAAAAGCTCTCTTTCTACAGGCTTGGAATTTGTTCCTTTTCGTAAAATACTGACATGGTTGTTATGAAAACGACCTCTAGGTCTTGTGAAGATCTATTTTAGTTCTATCGCTTTGCAGAGTTGGTCGCAGTTCTATCGAGGAGACGTGTCAAAGGTCGAAGGTTACTGGATATGGCACAGGAATGATAAATCTTCTGCTTGTCTCGAAGGAACGGAAATGTTATATTTGTGTCTGACTGCTTCCCTTTCAGTCGGTTTTCAGACGATGTGACTTGTGAACAATGGATAAGCACGAAATATGTCAAAATACATATCAGCAGAAGTGGCTAATTCTAAGAGGAGAAACCGGCAGAAGGAACGAATAGTTCCATTTAATCAAAGATTACTTAACCACTTCACTTCGCCAGTATCTCGAAACATTCAAATCCACTCTCAATGCTAGTGGCTATATTCAATGTAAGGCCTGTTTGAATCATTCAGAAATGAGAAAGTAGTCTTCTCGGTTTGGACATTAAATGTCGGGGCTGGCAAGCATATCGAAGAAAGCGAGGCTGATCAACTGTACACTATCTTTTCGTAATGACATACGATTTACCATAATCACATAGTGTATTATTTACAGCAAAGTGATAACCATTAACCTCCCCGTGTTGAAATTGCAGCTTCGAAGTCAAGCTGAGCTAATAAGAATTCTGCCTACGTCTTGCTCATCAACAGAAAATAAATTTCCTGACGTCATCAAATCAGAAAACTATGTTTTGGGAGAAATTGACATCTCAGAAGCCACATGAGAAGTTTGAGAAAATAGTGAATTGTACGATGAAACCCACTTTCGTCATATAAACTCATGAATCATGGCAGGGACCTGAACCTGCACATGAGCTTGTATCATTATGCGAATTCAGGCAACAATAGACTATCTCCCAGCGGTATAATCAACATCCCCACAAGATTCTACGAAATAACTTGGGATAATTATGTCTTGATTTGAGACAATGACAACTGGAACCCTGCAGGCAGATTTAACCACCAGGTAGTCAGTCTGTAATCACTATGCGGAAAGACGAGACCAAGAGAGGTATAACGAAAAGAAACAGGATCGCAGGAACGAGAAAATTCGATTCGGCGGCAAAAACAAAGAGTAACTTACCGGTCTACGTGGGGGAGAGATGGTGCGATGGCTGGTCGGCAGTTTTCTAGCACTACAGTTGCGACGACGTTTTATTCTCGCTCATCTCAAAACCTTGACTGATCATGGAGTGCGCTCGAAGAGATGCAGGCATCCTCCCGACGAGCCGTGACTCTCCTATTGCCATGACAACGAGATTAAGCGCCGCTCCCTCCTCCTCCTCCTCCTCCTCCTCCTCTTCCTCTTCCTCCTCCTTCTGTCCCCCCTCCTGAATCACGGCGAAAACATCCTTCCGTATAGATGGAAAAACAGTTGCAGCTGTATTGAGCGAGGGACGCAGGCTAAAAAATGAGAAGAAGAAAAAAATCTAAAAAGACACCACCTTTCCACTCGCCTGAAGACTTGCGCAGACGTTCGCTGATCAGCGAGCATTACATATGGCATACCCACTCGGTCTCACTTAAGTGTAGCCTTTATGCGAGAATGTTAATACGCAGTTTGTCATGTACGTCGAACAACATCTTTTCATCCGTCCTCTATTGATTGGCGGCAGGACTATTGCTGCTCACAATGCCTGGAGAGATTCCTTTTCGTAAAATACATCGGTATAAGAAGCTCAACGGTAAACAATTCGATGGATTCAGCCGAGTACAGCCTTTTTTTTTCGCTATGAAAAACAAGAGTAATCGCCTGGAAAGCTTTTGTTATGCATTTGTATAAGAATTTCATACTGTGCTACAGACCATAGTCGTTGATAACGCGTAATATATACATTTGAAAAATCACTATTGTTTCGGAAACTGTATCACTATGGGAGATAGAGAAGTACTTCTTCTTTTCTTCTTCAAATAGGTTAATCCTTTCTCGACATCAAAGGTTCTTCTTGTTTGATCTACCTATTAGGCCTGCATACTGCCTTTTCGAAACGACAATCGAACACATATTATTCATGTTTTTAGCGTCATTTTGAAGTAAAATAAAAAACCCTCATTCAGTCATTCAATCTGATATGCAAAAGTTTCGTGAATCTGATTTATCCTTGACTTTTTGTTTTCAACAAATCATGCGGAAGCATCGATCTTCAAAATGTTTTCCTAAATTTCGGGTAATCGAAAATATTACTTTATACGCTATAAGAGATAGAGACAGCTGTAACCTTAGTAACAGTATCCACTTTCCCAACATTTTATTTTAACAGGTGAATACTGCTTGAAACTAAATTCATGAAAATGCGACATGAACTACAATTCTTCTTCCTTTTTTTTGGACCAAATTTGATTTCAAGTAATCTCCTGTATTCAAATTTTTCTTCATCAAATGAATCCAATTTGATTCGAAATCAAGGTACATTGTAAATGGGAAACCATGCAGACTGGAACGAGTGGGAGGAAAATTGAAAATCGTTCCTAAAAGAGGCAGAACTTATTGCGAATTTAAAAAACCCGAAGGAAACAGATCAACCGAGACCTTACGCAGATAAAAAAAAAATGTGCGTACTGCACATTAGAATGTCAGCAAGTCGGTTAAGATGGTCTCTTGCGACCGCAGCAGCAGCAGCAGCAGCAGAAAAAAAAATCTAGAAAGGAATGACGGTGACGTCATTCATTTTGTGTGGAGCTTCTTATCCACTTTGGTATTTAGACGGCTGTCATGTCACTCTAAATCCGTTCACTAGATATTATACAGACAAAGTGCAACCACTACGAGTAAAATGTCAAGAGTATTGTAAGGCACTGATACTAAGAAAGTTGATTAACTGATACCTCTTTCTCTATAGATCCATACTACATGTATATCTAATTAGGAGCTTGGCACAATCACTTTTTCTACAAAATGTACTTTCATTTACTTGCAATATTATGTCCTTTATTGGATAATATTCGTTATCAAGGTTCGTTAATACTAATCTTATTCCGAAGCTCTTCGTTCCGAAATATACATATCCTCCATACCTAGATATTCGTTAACTATAAAATTGAACAGAGTGCGCTAATTGGAACATTTCTGGACTTATTCCGAAGGTTCGTTAATCCGAAAATTACATAAGGATTACTAAATCGAAAAAGCTAAACGTATCAACGAACCTTCGGAATTTCATACGAACCTTATTATCAATTTGTTTTTACGCGTCAATACAGGGCACACAGCGCCATGCTCAGATCAACGACCGATAAACGAGCTGAAAATGTTTCAGAGCCATTATGCTTTTCATTGAAAACAGTACGAATGACATAGCCGCAGCAACAAAACAACACGATCAATCACAACGAACACGACAGCAACAACTGTGCCATTGGTTTTATTTTCATCATATCTGTTTACTTACGTCAATAATCTTTCATTCAGATAAGTTTAGAAAGAAGAAGAAAAGAAAAGAAAAGTGTCTTCGGTATAGCTATGCTTCAACAGTCAGGGAGACTACCTATTTTGAGGGAAGATTGAAATCCCCCAAAAGAGGGAACATTGAAATGCGAGTAGATGTTACGTAACGGAGCGACGCGATATGGTCAGAGCGAACCGTTACAGATGTTCTTTTTCCAGTCGCTATGAGAATAATTCACCGAGAGGGAGAGAGAGAAACACGTACACACACGCGAGCGTACACACACGGAGGGTCATCCGCATCGAGTTGGAGGACGGATCGTTGTGTGTAGCTATTTTTAGCGCTCCTCTCTCTCCCCCTCTCTCCCCCTCTCTCCTCCATCGTTCTGTTGCTGCGTACCCGTGATCAGTGATGATGCTGATAAGCAAAATCCCCAATCACTTACCTTTCGCGACCCCCATGGCAGAAAAAACAAAACAGCAAGTGAATTGACCATGCACATCGACATTGTGTTGTTGGAAGGCGGAGCATGGTCGTGCAGACCTATGTTTTGATCGAAGTTAGAGCACGAGGAAGAGACATGCAAGTTTGAAGAACAACAAAAACCTTCACAAGACAAGACTAATAGTGAGAGGTAATTATCATCTATTAACTCTATTTCAATTTCAACTATTTCAGTTTAAAAGCATTTAAAAGCATATGTGATTGTGACGTGTTGATCAAACATTTCTAGAGACAAAGTGAGGGTGGATGTCGCAATGTAGTTCCCTGGTTCATTACCGTGATAGTGTACGTGTGATGTTGCGATGATCTAGATGAGGTAACCTTGTGGTTGCATGAGGCTTGTAACTTTTAACCCAGTGAGCATGATCGCAAGAGAGCAAGAAAGTATGAGGACACTGATGGTCATGTAGCAAAAGAAAGAACCCCGGAGCTCCGGCGGTCCGCAGTTGACGTTCGACGGCTGTGCGAGAGCTCCAGCGTCATGCAACCTATTAGAACACCTACGGTGGCGGTCCTCTCTTGCTCTTTTCATTCGGACATTCCACAGAAATACGGGCAAACCAGGAGTTTAGGGGACCGGACTATCTAAGTTCAATACCAGTTCTCACCAATTCTTGATCATTTGACGAAAAAATAACTGAATTGTTGATAGAAATATCGGCAAAAGCATGACAGGCTACCACAATTCCCACAGACGTTGAAGCTCAGCGGTAACAGCGCTCACGTACGCACGGTACGTGCGTGCACTGTGTTAACGCGATTCATGCATAGCGCATTGCAGACACACACACAGTCCGTCCCTGTGTTTCGTTGAATAAGAACGCCTTGAAAGAAACTATGACACGGAGATTCAAAAAATACACTTTGGATTCGCGTTTTCATCCTTCAATTACAAATTTTCCTCACTATATGTGAATATTGATTTTTGGAGGAGATAAACTTTATTTATTCATCTTTCATTGGGTGAAATTTCAATATCAACATTAAATGAGGATTTTTTAAGGTGAATTTTTAAAGACATGCATGTCAAAACGATGCAGTGATAGCCATTGACTTTGTACGCGTCGAGCTTCGGCCAGAGACTGCGGAAAGGTCATGAATAATTCATTAAGTCCAACTTTCCCGATTTTTCGCGAATATCTCCATTCCCTAAAAATCGGCTGTCTCCCTGACTGTTCAAGCATTGTCAAGTAAACTAAGAGCATCAATCTGTTTCAATTCAATTCAATTCAATTCGAATTTTATTACAGATATTTTATACACATATAACTTTTTTGTTGGTAACGGGGAATGAGGTAAGCAAAACTATGAAATGAAAAGAGTATACGATAAGTTGTGGAACCTTATAGTAATCATACATTGTCATGAAAATTGAAGTGATCAAAGTGAAGTAAACAATACGCAAAAATGCCAAAAAAGAAAAAAAATCGAGGGACCAACTAAAAAAGATAAAACTTGTAGACAAGTGTGCTTTTTCCCCCCCACGAATCTTAGATTCCCCCCCCCCCCTCTTTCTTCTTGGTGAAGAAAGCATATTGATGTAACATTGGTCAAATGACAGAACAGACTCCCCTCACCGTGGTCATCTCACGAGCTAGACATCCACGAGTCATACGGCCCACGAGCTAGACACTGTAAAAAATTAATGTGATTGAATCACGCATCCACGAGTCGCACAGCCCACGAAAACAGACCAAGGATCAAGACAATTGGCGAATTTGCCAAGCGTATGACTCGTGAATCGTACAGCTCGTGGGCCTATTTTACTTGACACCGAGCTCATGTAGCTCGTGGGCTGTATGACTAGTGAGCTGTATATGACTCGTGGCTGTATAGCTCGTGGGTGCCTGACGTGCGCCCGAACCCCTTCCCCCTCCGCCTCCCTCCTCCCCCTTGATCCTGTTGTGGTTCTCTCACTTACTTGTATTCTCACGCCTGTCAACAGGAGAAGTGTGTGTGTGTGTGTGTGTGTGTGTGTGTTTGTTTATGAGTGCACGAGTTTTATGAGTATGTGTGTGTGTGTGTGTGTGTGTGTGTGTGTTTTTGTTTATGAGTGCACGAGTTTTATGAGTATGTGTGTGTGTGTGTGTGTGTGTGTGTGTGTAGGGGAGAAGCGGGTCGGTGCGCCCTTGTCAACACTCACAACTTTGCACCTGCACTGTCACAGTGGGAACATTGATAAGGGTGCAACGTTGTACCTTTCAGACCTGTGAGCACCTTTGAAGGTGCAGCTTTGCACCTTTTATGGTCTGAAAGGTGGAAAGTTTCACCCGTAAAGGTGCCCCCAGTGTGACAGTGATAAAGATGCGAAGTTGAACCTATTCCCACCCCCATTGGCTCATCCTGCGCGAAAGGAACTCGGTTGATCGCAAAACATAAGTCTACAAATCCAAGAGTATTGTTCCGGGGAAAGTACCAAGGCCCTCCCTCAATGACTTACAAAAACCAAACCAAAGGAAAAGATTGAAATCAATTCATAGGTTGCAATTAATTCACAAAAGGCAGAAATGGTATGGGAAAACTGATTGCATGTCAACGTGGAGATCTATTCAATGGTTTATTTATTCAAATTCACTCTCGCACCCCAAGGCTGAATAACGCATTCTAATGATAAGCCTCGGGGCATCTTCCTCAGTCAGTCTTGAGCAAAACTTCATAGCAGAAGCTGAATTGAATTCACTTGACAATATTTATGCAAAAGAAAATATATGAAATATACAATAATCTTAAAATAATCCTTGATCTTGCATGGGCAACACAAAAATACGTAAGATCAATGACATGGCAATAAATGTTCATAACATAAATTACTATTAACAAATTGCAAAGTCAACAATTATAATCCTGCACATCACTAATATGGCTTTCAGGATGGTAGGCAAGGCGCTGCATGAAGCAATTATTCCTCCAAAGTTTGCTGCCTCTTAAGGAAAAGAAGTCTAAAAGTATGATAAATTTACGATAAAATGAAGTATAACCTTCTGAATATGATTTAGAACCCGAAATAAGAGTTTTGAGATCATTTCTTGACTTACTAATGGAATAAAAGTTCGATTCTGTTCCGGGAAAATGGAATGTTCTCACTACTATGGCACGAATGAACACTAAAATACCAACAAGACTGATGGTTATGAGCTACCTGAAACGCAAAATGGGACATAATCATGATAATTCCGTATTTTAAAGAAATTCTATGCTGATGCAAAGCACAAAAAATGACTTATTTACGGTTATAAATTCACACTGATAACATCATGGAAATGTTCTTCATCCCATTAAACAATTCACCAAATGAATACTAGCATCTGATCAACATTGAATTTCCAACGCGTACGCTCGGCGGAAGGTTCTGTACCACTAGAAAGTCACGGACGCCTTCATGACCTATAAAGTTCAAACGCATTATATCTCCAAAGGAAATAGTAAAATTCGTGCGGCTTTCATGTGTCATTCGGTCACATTTTTAAATGAAATATTCACATCTTCGTGTAGCCGTCGTGTGCGGTTCGGCTTCCATCGTGTGACGGTCTGTAGGCTTTGTACTTGCTCATAAGCTGTTTATCGGATGTCGACCAATTCGGGGCCTATAGGATAATTGAAAATTCCATGTTCGTGTATCCATCTTTATCCATCAATTCCGGGACAATGTGACACCAGCATCAGAGAGCGACTTTTTTTTTTGGCTCAATTTCCGGAGATAATGCCTGCATCAACAATAATAATAGCTATACATATATGTATAGTACTTATATAGAGTATTCAGACTTTTTAAAGAAGCAGTCCACCCAAAAAAGATACAGAACGATACAAGAACGACAAAAATCGGATAAGAAATAAGGAATATATGACATTTTGAAATTTCACATTTTCTTTTTCCGGAAAGCATTTCTTGACCAGTCCTTATGAATATTTAAATGAGCAAGATGACGATGCATTCTCTCACAATATATTTCTTATTCATTTCATATACAGAAATGACAAAAATCTCATATTTCAGCTATGCAAATATAAAACTGGCCTTAAAACCACCCAAAATTAAAAAGAACAAATGTTAGCTCTAACATATCTTGGTATGGGAACATGCTTTTACTTGCATTATCTCTAAAAATAACAATTTTTCCAAATATCAAATATAACATACGTGAAAAATTCGGATAATATGACATGATCATCTCTCTCATTTGAATATTCATAAGGACTGGGCAAGAAATGTTTTCGAAAAAATGTGAAATTTCAAAATGACATCTCTTCCTTATTTCTTATCCGACTTTTGTCATTTTTGTGCCATTCTGTAGAGAACATTTTTTTTTCTTTCTTTTAAAGTTTATTCATTTTTTGGGGTAGATTTTTTTTCAAGAATTTCAATGCGCTTTACGGACAATTATTATGAATACATTATTTCCAAACAGCACTGACAGTGCTCACTCTGTACTCTGTGGGGAGCATTCCAGCCATCATTCGCCATTTTAAAGACGCGCACATGCTGATCAATCAACATAAACATTCTCATCCTACCGGGTACCCATTTGTACAGGTATTAATCAAGCAGCATTCAGAGCACACTATTCAAAAGGGCTTTTTACACTTGTGTTTCTTAACCCCGGACTTTCTCTGACCCAGGACTATCGTTAGTCCCGTACCAATTTTTTCAGCTTTTTACACTCGCCAATTAGTCCCGTACTATCTCTTGTCCGGGGCTAAGGAGAAAACTGACCTTTTTACACTCGCATTTCTTAGCCCCGGACTTTCCAAACCACATGAATATTCATGATTACGCTGTGTACTGTGCATGTACACGCACGCACCGGCAGCACTTGATTACCTCGTTTCTGATTGGTCAGTGAGGGTCGGACTTCGTCTCCGTCGCTTAGCCCAGGATCATTTTTCGTTCTGTTTACACTCACTTGCTTGGCACCGCAATTGCGGTGCTAACCCCTGCTATTTTGCAGGGCCAGATAGTACCGTACTATCGGTGGGGCTAGCCCACTTTGGCAAAAACGAGTGTAAACAGAAAGTGGGCTAAGGATAGTCCCGTACCAACGGTGGGGCTAAGGCCCCCCCCCCCCCCTTAGCCCCACCGTTGGTCCGGGGCTAAGCAAAAATTTACAAGTGTAAAAAGCCCTCTAATAAGCTTGGTAGAGAGTAGCAATGTAGACAAAGTGCCTTGCTGATCTGAAGGGCAAAAGTGTCGGGCTCCGCATGGGCTCGAACCCAAAAACATGTAATTTAGAGACGAGCGCTCTTACCCGCTCGGCCACGACACCTCCACATTATGGATGTACATTATGAATACACAAATGTGCTTTATGTATGTTCAATTTCAATTCAATTCAATTCGTTTATTTCCATTTCAATCACAATAAAAACAACATGAAACATTCGGTGTTACAGATGAACATAAAAAAACAATGACATGTAAAAGAAACCACAACAACACATCAGAATTACAGTCATGCATTGTTCCAGATTACAAAAGGCAACAAGTAAAATGGAAAATGGTGTACACATAAAAAGCCAATAAGGCCTGTAGGTGCGCATACACCGTTGTTACAAATCATGTAGAATTGGAATCAAAGTTGTTTTCAAAAATCATAAATCAGTTTTATACAGAAGATACACAAAAGAACATCAGACAAAAAACAAAAAACGAAATGAACATAGAAAGAATCGTTAGATACATCAATGCAATCTTGATAAAAAGATAAAAGATGTCTTTTATACTGCTTCTTAAATAAATTATTATGTTGCTTATTATAATTATCTGGGTTAATAATTGCATTGCAAAAAAACTGGTCCTGTATGGCGAAGAGTTTGTTTTAATTTCGTACCAGGACATTTCCATTGATGAACTTTATAACAACTCCGTGTGTTATGAGTGTGTATATTTGAATTTAATGTGAACATATTCATGATGTAAGGAGAGAGTGTATCTGTGTGGAAGCGTTGCATGAAAGAAATTATTTGAAGTTTATTTATATCGTGCAGCTTAAGTGTGCTCAATCGTTTAAATAATTGAGAAGTGTGAGCTAAGTGTGAGCTAAATGTATGTGTGTATGTATATACACGCACCTACACAGCTAATACCCGTATAACAACCAGAAGCAATCCTCATTCATGAACTTTTATTTAATTCTATTTTTTCCATAGTCACAATCAAAGATATATATATATATATATGTATTTATATATTATACGTGAGATATGAGAATATATATGTATATATTCATATGTATTTGTGTGTGTGTGTGTGTGTCTGCATATATGGATTACAGGGACACTTACACGACTTCACGAAGATCAAGAACTATTTTTAACTTTTTATAACAGAAAATACTCTGAACAATGATGAAGGTTGAAATGTTACCTATACTTACGTTTACAAATTGAAAGAAACAAAAACAAGACATCAGATCACAAAAATAGGAACGGTAATGAGATCCCGCGATTTCACCAGTATCACGGCTGCCGTAAGTTCCGGATAATGTTAAAGTCTATACTGCATTAATTTCCGGAGGAAGGATGGGGGGGGGGGGGGGGGGGAGGGGGTCGTCTCAGTGCTCCTACAGAGTCAAGGGGCACACTGATTCAAGCAATCAAAACGACCGTCTAGCAAACTGTCTAGTAGAAAGCAACACTTGAACTTATCATGTTCGACACCTGCTATTTGATGGTAACGGCACTTCAGAAATGGTTATTCTTATTCACTATTTCCTGTGTGCTGCTTACAGGTATCCTCGATTACTTGTTTGTGTGCCTGTATACTAAACTGTAGTATTTTAG
>NW_027271031.1:600000-807500 GCF_040938485.1 Diadema antillarum | reverse complement strand
AAGCAGAGGAATTAATCGCATGTTTTGTTTAGCTTCTTGCTGCGTGTTGAAGGATTACCACAGCTGTAATACTATACTGAGTGCGAGCACTTGCATTAGGAAGACGCAATTATTTTGACGGAGAAGTTAAAACAATGCAGGTACGTCGCTGAACATGAGATCTTTAAAAGAAAAAAAAATAGCCACCCTATGAGAAAAAAAAAGAAGAAACGCTTAAGTGAGGAAGCTAAATTGCTCTTCACAAGTGAATAATTGAAATAGGAAAACAGAATTCAAGAATCATTTCTTTATGTTCGTTCTTAATTCTTATCTTGGTTGGTGGATTCTAAAATGGCGCTATCAAAGGAGACTAAGAAAGCAAAACAAGAACAAATTACGATCATATCCGGCAAATTTCATGCTAACGAGGACATGGTTAAGCCAAACAGGTTGATCATTTTCTTATTCTCAGACGTTCACCAAAATCTTTCTGGATCTTTCTGCATGATATCCAAGCACATATTAAACAGTAACTGTTATCATCCCTTTGACTCACTAATGCACTAAAATTTTGTCTTGTTCATATATTACTTGCCATATCCACTATTCATGATAAGATATGGACTTTCTATAATTTCACTTGCGCAGTAGAGTCTATTTGTACATGATAGCTAGGCGATAATGATAACTGTGGGTCTTATTACAGAGACATTCTTTTTTTATCGGACAGTACCATAATTTCCATGCATGATTTACTTTGCACTGAAATATATACATATCTAATATAAGTAAATTATATTTACATATATTGTGCAGGCATTCTTTGATGTTCTGCTCTGAAAGATGGTGTGGTGTGGTGTCAGTGGAGTGATTGGCACCACACACAGCAGGTACACCCACAACGCCTTTAAACAAGCCCTTGAAAAAGACCAAGGGGGGCATTTCATGAAGGAACTTGTCTGGTAAAATGTCCGACAAGTCAGTTATATCCGACAAGTTCAGAAAAATCAGCCAATCAGACTAAAGAATTTCTCAAAACTTGTCGGATATAATTGACTCGTCAGATATTTTATCCGACAAGTTCCTTCATGAAATGCCCCCCCCTGTAACTAGGTCGAAAGCTTGGGAGAATTAAAGGCAAAGTGAACAAACTGCAACGTCTGCCAGCAGCCATTCCTCCGTCACAACTATATATATATATATATATATATATATATATATATATATATATATATATATATATATATATAATATATATATGATAAATCGTATAGTATGTATAAATAAATCGTAAAGTATCAGAGTTGCGCCAATTCAACATTGGCATAATTAACGTGATTAATTAATGGTAAGACTTAATGAAGGAGGCCGTAGCGTGATCAGTTGTTAGCTGAAATCATAATTCTTGCCATGCTAGATACAATGATATCGTTCTTTGTCAACGCGATTGTGATTGATATTATGTACTATTTCGTGAAAACGTGGGAAATATCTTTTACAGGCTGTTTGTCATTAATCCAACTGTTTTGTGTCCGATTTTGTTCAGTCTATCTAAATATTACGAATGGCTTTATCATTGCGTGACATTCCAGTTTCACTGCTGTAAATATGTTCAATCTAATGCTTATATATTATGTATAAATAGACACACGATCATCTAAGCTAACACACACAAACATCTATCTATATGAATATTACATATATGCATATTCATGATAAGTTTCGATATATATATATAATATACAAATATGAATATACATATATGCATATTCATGATAAGTTTCGTTTTATGATATATATATATATATATATATATATATATGTATATATACATATATATACATATATATTTTGGACATATAGATACAAAGCATATTCATTCTTGTACTCATTTTTATAACAGATGCCTTCTTTAAAGACGACGAAATGTGTCATTTCCATTTCCAGAAGCCCACCCCTCCTCTCTTGTTTACTCTTTTCTCTTAAAGCATGAATCTTATGAAGATATGAAACGATCTCCACTATAAGGGAGCTTTAGATTTTCGCGATGCGGACGTTCAGAGGAAAAAAGAATCGGTTCTGCGCATGCGTATTTTTTAAAATCAAAATCAATCTTGCGTTGTCTGAGTTTTCACTACGCGTTCTGAGCCATTTTTGCGTCCGCTCAAATCACTACGCAGAGAGCTACTTGATGCAAAAACACGGGGGCGCCTTTTTACTTTGTAGAGGATGCGTCCTCCCGTACCTGGGTTAAGGGTAAAGCTACTTTTCAACACAACACAGGGAGAGAGGAGTACGGCCAATGCAATCGTCGTCTTAAACGTCTGCGTCACAAATTTAAAGCTCCCTTGTAAAGGAATTGTGTGAATCTCAGGAGAAGAGAACAGTCAATGCTTCTCTTCACGATCATCTTTGTTTGCTTTAACGGTATGCGGTTTTTTTTCTGTCATGTCTGTGTATCGGTTTGTACATCCGGACGTATCACGATATCCACTTCATATTCTGATTATGTGTTTGGACGTAGAGGTGTCATCGAAGAGGGAAATAATAATTATGATTTCATTCAATGTAGAAGAAATAATTCATGTAAACAGTCCTCTACGGCGTTTAGAGACTGTAAATAGAATTTAAAGATGCACTTACAGGAATTCAGGCAATAAGAGCGACAATCGTCTCTCTATGATTGTTCAGGTTTGGTTGAGATGGGGATGCAGATTTCAACTTTTGAACTTATAGCAAAAACTTTTGAACTTATGAAATATTCACGAGCATACAATAAATTCTAAGAGGAATTCAACGTTTATTTCATGAAAATCGGTTTTGAAATGGCTGAGATATTCAAAAGCAAAGTAAAACAAAAAGGTCCTCATAGCAGATGGGTCCCATCTTTTTTTAGAACCTCTTTGTTTTGGGATATATCAGTTGTTTCAAAATCAATTTTAATCGAATACATCTAAATTCCTCTTAGAACTGTATGTTCTGTAATATTTCATAAGAATTTTCTAATTATCTCACAGAAAAATAGAAAAAAAAAAGAATGGAAACCTGAAGCCCATCTTAACCAACACTACATCCCTTTAAAACTTTTTCCCATTACAAGGAGAAATCCCTCTTTTTCTTGCTCCTTGAGTACGCTTGGTCCTGTAGAGCCGATCCTAATCGCAGTTTCGAGTAAATCCGTCTACATTCTTTAAAGGGAGCGATTAAAGATTTAAAAAAAATCCTGTTTGGTCTGTCTTAACCATTCCGAATGTACCAGGTGTATGTCTTTTGGACATGCTCCTTATACCCAAGCTGATAGTACATCAGAATACCTGTCAACAATATCTGTCTGATATCATGTAACTCAAATAAACTTTTCGTGCACATTTCCTATGTGTTGCAGAGATGAGACTTAATCAATTGGTGTAGGTTCTGATTCATCCAGGTTACGTTCAATAAAGGCGCAAAATTAAATCATTTCACCTGGACTTACTGTTTTACTGTTTATTACAGTCTGGACTTATAATTTAAATAGTCACTGATAGTAAGCCCAGATGACATGAATGAATTGATTAAATTTTGTACCTTTATAGAGATAAGACTTTGTCGGTTTTATGCTATGTACCAATTCTCGCTATCGCCAATGACGTAAAAAGTACCCGGATGTTGATTTAAGCGTCATTTACGGTGCATTATGGGATAGTCCGGTAGCAAAGTCACTTCCGTTCGTACGCGCGTGATACGTGACTAATGCTATTTACACACACAACCGACTGTATTTTACGTGTACTTCCGGTTTTCTCGACTTGAATTACAGCTTTAATATGATTTGGAATTTCTCCATTCTTAAGAAATTGCTGTTAATACGACTATTGGTTGTTGCTGCGAAGCTGCCATGTGTTGTTCGCACAACAATAAATGAAAAAAGTCTGCAGATATAGGACCCTTACTGGCATGCGAGACGTGAAGTGGCCGCGTGGGTGAAATTTGCGGGTGACTCCACAGCGCAGTACGTGCACGCGCGACTTACTAGTAGTGGTAGTAGCACTAGGTAGTAGTAGGCCTAGTGCCTACGTACATTGTACGTACTTACTTTGAAGAAGTTGCTTCGGAGACAGGATAAGTTCGAGATCACTGTTCGTTTCCGATTGTGTTCGCGTCATTTCGACAGAGAACAAATAAAAAAAGATGGGCATTCCATGACGATATCCAGGTGTGTGAATATTTTCCAGCATATTTTCAGCGTATGCAGAGATGACTGATCTGTGATGTGCACATCGATCGCATGATCAAGCAGTACAAACGCTGTACCGGTTACGTATGTGTTAGCTTATGCGCTGCGTGCAGTGGTGCATGCTAATCAAGGCCGGCCGCCGGCGGGGGACTACAGTGTCTCGAGTATGACAGGTGAGGCGTGGCCACTCGCTGGCTCGGGCGGTACAGCGGCCTGCTGTACTAGTACCATAGAGATGTAGTGTGGTCGGTGCTGCGCTATAGGTAAGGTACACGTACGCGCACGCTCGCGTTGTGCAAATTATGCCCCGCGCCGGAAATGCCCTTGCTACCAAGTGCACTAAATCTTGACGAAAAAGCCACATCCGGGTACTTTTTACGTCATTGGCGATAGCGAGAATTGAATATGACATCGGTATTGTGTACAAAAGATCTATGATGTGAATGGTGAAGGAACGCAAAGACTAGGCATGAAATCGTATGTTTTCTGTGAAGGGGAAACATGTACTTTAATAATTCCTCACGATTCTTATACACATTTTTCACCTTTGAAGGAATTGGTCATGGAATAGGACATGTGGAATATGAGCTGTACATCAGTGTGAAATAATTGGAATGTTAAAAGTAAAAGGCAAAACGACTACACTACTATAATGACGCCAACTGTCACTGTGACATCGAAACACATCACCCTCGCGGCAAATCCATCAACTCGACACCCCCTGGTCAGCTGGTCAAAGTTGTCAGACATAAAGTGTGAACAAATGTACCTGCGACTCCTTACTTTTACAATTACTCTTAAAACATTTCATTACATGTATTTCCACGACATGGAGTGAAATATTATTTCTAAACGCATGCAGTAAGATCGTTTGAAAGTTTCCCACTAAAAATGGTTATCGTGCAATAGAGTGGATAATTGCGTACACGTGGTACGCCCTCATTTCGCCATTTTAGGTGAGTATGGGAATGAGCGTACTACAGCTGCTCTGCTCGCCCTCCTTATGAAATAGTAGCTGCTGGGTGACAGATCGGCGATGTTATGTAAACGAAACCCTATCTTCCTAACTGAACGTCATTTCCTATCTCTGAGGCGTGGCTAATCACGTCCTTCAACGAGCAAACGTCACAAAATTCATCAACATATCTCTCGTGGGGAAGATTTGCGATCCAGCATCGCTCTAACGATATGATCCATTTCCTTGTATAAGAAATTATCATTTGATAGGTAATCGTGACTTTGATTCTTCATCGAATCAAACATGGAACAGGTTTTGGTGAATTTAGGTATGACATTATGTTTGAATAAAATGAAAATGCTGTGCGAGGTATATGGGTGTTTGGTGATTCACACAAAGCATTGTATTCGAGTTCTCAACAATAATCTCTCGACATCGATACTACCATAAATGAGCAATCTAATGTGCGATACCTACATATTACAAGCTCATAGATTCATCCGCGGTTCTACAATTTCACAATTTCATAAGCGAAACTAGTTCGCTCTTCCTCAGCGGTACATCAGAAGAGACAAATGCACTTTGTCGCAGGTAATTCTGCTTCACAGTATTACATGCATTTCTACCTTTGCGTTTCCATGAATAAGATTCATTGAACTCTTTGTGAACTTCGTACTTCTTTGCGAGATTGCAATAATGATGATGTATGATATAAGTAATGAACCGCTTCCTACAAGATGTGTACGTGATGGGCAACACAGACGTTCTTTAGAAGAGAATGAGATGGCACGTATGACATAGTGGGGATAGAAGTGAGAGAGAGGAAAGAAATTGGGAGGGACAAAAAGATAGGAAAAGAGAACAGGGGGCGGGAGCAGAAGAAGAAGGAGCAGAAGCAGAAGCAGAAGAAGAAGAAGAAGAAGAAGACGACGAAGAGAGAGGGGGAGTCAGAGAAAGGCGGGGAGAATAAATGAGGGCAGAATCTTTACACCGATACGATCTCAAAGTCAGTGAACAATGTAAACAACATGAATGAATGGCATTCGCCAGTGACATTTGACACAGATGCCATTCAGCTTTATTTCGCATGACGTTCAAACCCTTACTTGAAAGAAAAGTAGCAAAATATACACCAACAAGAAAACGTACACTCGAAAGTGAGATTAATAATCATTATTTCGAAAATTAGGTATTTTGCAAAAACGAAAACTTCGTAAGATAGATTTATTTTTTCATAATCCGACAACAAAATAAGACGCGTTAGTGCAGTAATGAAAAAAGCTTCGATATCCAACGGTGAATTAGACTCTTTATCCGAAAATGTAAATGAATGAATTGATAAAACATCGTTAATCTTAAATTGATACAAAAATGGTATAAGACTCGCTAATATAAAAGAAAGTTGAGTTACCTTTTGTTCCGAAATGGAAATGAGAAAAAAATCTGCTGTTTTAAATGTATTTCATTTTTTCGTATATCTATTTA
The DNA here is from genome assembly GCF_040938485.1 of Diadema antillarum. Taxonomy (NCBI): domain Eukaryota; kingdom Metazoa; phylum Echinodermata; class Echinoidea; order Diadematoida; family Diadematidae; genus Diadema; species Diadema antillarum. The sequence continues at coordinate 800,862 of NW_027271031.1, read as the reverse complement.
TTCATAGATCTGTTTTTGATTGTGCGACATTTTTGACCACTGACTGGGCTGATAAATCGTCACCCACAAGTCACCCACGGTCCAGGATTATGACGATGAAGAGGAGAAATAGGAACAGAGGGTAGTGATTGAGAAGGAGAAGGAGGAGGAGAAGGAGGAGGAGGAGGAGGAGGAGGAGGAGGAGGAGGAGGAAGAAGAAGAAGAAGAAGAAGAAGAAGAAGAAGAAGAAGGGGGGGGGGTGCTTTGATGAAAACAAAATCAACACCCTTCTTGAGTCGAGAACCCAAGAAAGGCACAACCTCAAAATGTGATGTATAGCCCTGACAAACGAATCATCCCTCCCTGAAACTACATGCTCAACATCATTAAAGTCATACATGCATCTGTACATACTATTATACTATAATTTTGAATGAATGCTCAGCAATTTTCACCTGAAGTGCCTTTTCGGAGTAATGAACGCTACTTCATATTCGGGTTCACAAACTCTAGTATATTTCGGATTAAGGAACCTATTCAAATGTACAGAAAATGGAAGACTAGGTATAACAAACATTTGGAAAAACAAGGAGTATTGGCGGAAAAGGTTGCAATGTCCGATAGCAAAGGTATCATCGTTCATATTATATCCGTGAATTAAATTGTAACATCTTCTTAAAAATACAATGACAAGAGTCAGTCATCATTTTGTTATATTATGATGTAGGGCTTACCTTGTGTCTTGCATTTTTTTTAAGGCAACCTATGAGCTTGATAAACTTTGCATGATACAGTGTTTATGGGCATGATAAAGAATGCTGAATAAGAAAAGAAAACAAAGGCAACAACACACGTTACAAAACATATGAAACTCTTTTCCTTTCTATTGTAAAGTGTACAACTATATAGAACCTCAACGCAAAAGGAGGAAAAGAATGGGATTTTTCGGTTTTTTCACATTCATTTGTTATGAATAAACATTGAACATTGAAAATAAGTTTTGAATGGTCGCCATCTTTTCCTTCTCTCCTGATTTTAATTTTTATTTCTCTTTTATTTTTCTTGAGAATTCTTCAGTTGGATATCAGGACTACGCCATAAATGAGGATGCTACACCTTGTATATCATTACTAACATTGTAAGGCGACATTTCATTCACCACTGTATAGTGAGCCCAAGTACAGATTCTTACATAAATGCACGTGAAATAACCGTAGCGATATAAATTTCACCCTTATTTTGCGCATTACTATACATTTATTTTCCTAGACCTCTGTTAGATTTTCCTACCACACTCAGATTTGCAAACAAAAAGAGAAGATTTGCGTAAAATTACAAAAGTTATGTAACTATATCTTTGGAAAGCCTAAACAATTGATTCGTCGTCGTATTGTACTAGCAATGAGAACTACAGAAAAAAGGTTAGAGTTATTACATTTCGCATTGTATAATACCTAAATAGATCCTCGTCATTTGATTGGTTGTTTGATATTGTCCCATTTCACTACAACGTCATTAGTCACGCAATAGTGGCTCCTTTTCTTGGATCCATGTAATGTGCTCTATTTGCACGCACACCAAGAGCCCAGTACGCTACGTAGGTAAAACGCACACCAAAGGTAAAGGCCGTGTCACACCTTTCCGGGCAAGCCTTGCGTGCGACTTGCGAAGAACAATTTTTACTATCAGGAGGTCCCCGCAGATGACCCGCACATGATAGTACCTAGCACGTATCTCATCCGTAGTCGCCCGGACGTGCGCACGCAAATCTTTTTACCCGCAACCATGTTTAGGCCCTGTCACACCTTTCCGGGCAAGCTACGCGGGCTTGTTGCATGTGGGGATTTTCCAGCATACCGGACAATTTCTGAGGGCCGACAATAATTTAGGAGAGTCAGCGCATGTGTCTTACTTGCGGACACGTTCTACTTTAGATCTGTACTTGCGGGCATTTTGTGTGACCTGCGTGCCAGGCGCATGGGGGCTGACAACTCGGTGAAGGAATTCCTCTGAAGGAATGGCAGAAGTCCCACAGAATGTCATTACCTTGGCCGCATCGCATATGGGGACTGCGAAGTACCTGCGTGGGAGTCGCTTGCGAGGTGCTGTCGCTAAGGGCCTCCTACTGGCGTTTTGCGTGGACCTCTGCGAGCAATCCCCGCGACTCACCCGAAAAAGTTTTGGTCATGCTCACAACTTGGCTGCGGGTAGATCGGACTTGCGTGCTAGGTACTGTCAGATGCGACCAACTGCGTAGAGCTCCAGGTAACAAATTTGTTTCCTTGCAAGTCAACCTGTAAAACTTCCCCAGATTCGGTACGACAAGGCTTTGAGAATGCTCAAAACTTGTTCCGAGTGAGTCGCTGGGGTTCACCCGCAAAGGTACACGAAGAACACCAGTAGGAGACCCTTACCGGCAGCACCTCGCATGGAACTCCAACGTAGTATTTCGCAGTATCCGTAAGTCTCTCGTAACAGAAAATGGATCAGTTTCAAAGCTCTCAAGCAGGTCATATACGGAATACACGCAAGTAGAAGGTAAGTAGCACGCGTCAAGCAGGTAAGACACAAGTGCGAAATTCGCAAACATTCTTTTCCGCCCGCAGAAAATTATCCTGTGTGCTGGAAAATCCCCATATGATATCGAAAAAAAGTATACATATTTCATAAAATTTGATGGGAAATTCTTAGACTCTCCTTTAAGAATTGTCCTACTATCAGTAATAATGGCCCATCACTCTTATAGATATACAGGTTTCAAGATAACCATTGCGTCAAGAAATGCTATGATAGCAACTTTCTATAAAATGCTGTCTTGAACACCAAACATACTATACCATCAACATGCTACTGACTCTGCCTAATAGTGTCATATGACCGTATCTTTTACAAGCTCAGGTCTTGAACAATTAGAGAGGTAAAACTCCATTCATTTTCTTGTTTCTCGTCAACGCTTTTGTCAGTCCTTCCCAGAAAAGCATTTGCTGGTATCTTTCTTCGCTCCATTGGAAGTAGGGTTTATTCTTGCTGAGAAACAGTCTTACCAGATAGGGCAACTGATTGTTTGGAATGTCCTCTCGAAAAACCATGACGACGTTTTCTAGTTGAACGTCGTTCATGTGCGCCACAGCCATTTGGAGCGTCATCAGGTAGTTGGAATCGTTGACGGAATCATTGCTGACGACCACAAGGTTCTTAAAGCTGTTCTCAATGACCCGATCAATGGTGTCAAAGCGCATACCTCCCAGGGGCAAATCATCGTCGCCGCACACGATTCTGTTTCGCTGGAAGTCTGGAAGATGCTCCTGGACAGCAAGCAGGAACTCTTCAAGTACACAATCCTCGTCTTCATACGGGTAGATAATGTTTAGGTCGTATCGGTAATCCTGACGATCGCGTGCGTCCTGCAACTCGTAGTATCCAATGATTAGAAGCCTTAAAAGAAAACATTTGTAATTCAGCCACCAGCGGTTTCGCCAAGCCAGAACTGACCCAATAATGCATGATAAGGTCAGCACACTTACAGAAATATAAATGGTCAGGTTTGGTCCACAGACCATATCAGGGTTAAAATCAAAAATTGATTTCCCCACAAATTGTGAGATTGACTGCGGTGAGCAAACTGTAGTCTGGGGGTTTCTCAAAGTCAGATTGCCTTGACTTAGGAAACGTCTAAACCAAGATAGGTTGCAAGTGCAGGACAGGTGGTTCTGAGATATATCAAAACGCTTCATCGGAAGGAAAGTATATTTTTCTACGCCAATGAAAGCATTTTGATAAAATGAGACCATGTACAATTGCCTGTTCTGTCTGAATAAGTTCTTATTAACGTTTCCACTCAATTTATTTGTACCTAAATGCAAGTAGCGTAAAGAAGTCAAATACTGGAAATGGTCAAAAGTAACAGAAAGGATATTGTTCTTGTCGAGATACAGTTTCTCAAGAGACGATAAATTGGCGAATAATTGTTCGGGAAGTCTAGCAATTCCACATTTTGTAAGATATAATTCTCTCAGCTTGAAGAGGCCATCAAATGTTCTGGGATACAACGTGGTGAGCGGGTTACTCTCCAAATGAAGTACTTCAAGTTGAGACAGTGCTGTTAGTACAGGACCAGTATATATTACTAGCTTATCTCCAGTGAGGTCGGCATACTTCATGTTTAGTCTGCGAAGTGAAGTTAGCCCATCAAATGACGCACTTCCTATTCCAAAGTTGTTGTGGGATAAGTCAAGGAATGACAGCCGACGAAGGTTTTTGAAAGGTGCTCCTAACTCTTCTAGAAATCCCAGATTTTGTAAGTCCAATTTTTCTAGAGTGTCCAAGCCTGTAAATGTGCCGGAGGACATTGTACGAATTGGATTTGATTTGAGTACTAGGTATGTCAAGTTGGACAGAAAAGAAAATGGGCCGGATGTCAAAGAAAATATACGATTTCGGAACATATCTAATGTCACCAGCGACCTGATCCGAAAGAAAATCTTTGGAATCGCTATCATTTGATTCGACGATAAATTCAACAAGTTCAAATTTTGGAGATTGCCAGAGAGGTGAAATTCCAAGCGTGAAATGTTGTTGCGGGACAGTACCAGCTTCTGCAGATTTGGAACATGTTGTAGCACTGTTTCTGCGATAGATGTTAGGAAATTTCCAGTCAGGTCTAATATTTCCAGGGACCCTAGACCCTCAAAAGTGCGATTCTTTAAGCATATTATCCTGCATGATTGAAGACGTAATGACCTTAACAGATCCAGACCTTGAAAAACACCCTCAGATAAAGATGATATTTGGTTCATAGAGAGATTCAAATTCCTAAGGGGAGGGATGTGTAACGAGGAATTTGTCTTATTAAACTGGAAGCCTTGTGTCCGAACAATCTTACAAAGTACAAGGCTGAGATATTCCAGCGAATCCATACCAAGAAATGAATTGAACGACACGTTTACTAGGTTATTTCGTCCAAGGTCCAGCCCTCTGACATGTTTCAAACGCTGAAATGCACCATACGGAATATGTGTGATGTTGTTATTAGATAGTTTTAGCAGGGTAATGTTTGCCATTGACAACGGTTCAAAATCATTCGCATTGATTCGCTTGATGTTATTCTTCGTGAGGTATAATTTGTAGATCTTTGAAAAGAGCTCTCCTTTAAAGCGAAATTGGTTCCCGACATTATCATCAAAGTTCACCTTCACCGAGGGGATGAGTTGGTTCAAAGCAGTAAGGGGAATCGCAGTGAAATTATTATGCCCAAAATCAAGGAAAAAGAGATTCTGATTCATTGAAAACATGTCTGCATCCAGGTTGATGAGATGATTGTAACCCAGGATCAGCTGTTCGAGGCGCCGAAGTGGATAAAAAGTTTCCTTCATTATATGCCTCAGCTGATTTCTCGACAGTTGTAGTTTCTTCACTGCAGGCACATCAACGAATGAATCATTTAAGAGGATTTCGAATTTGTTCAGAGTCAGATCGAGAATCGTTATGTCTGGCGGTAGATAAGATGGAACTTCCCGAAGGCCGCGATTGCCACACCTTGCCACAAACTGCTGACCTTCGTGCCAGAACGTGCAGGGATAACTGGATGGAAGCCTGATCAATTCTCTGGTAAATTTCTGGGATTCTTCTAGACGAGCAATCGCAGCGTTGCAAAGGAAAGGAAGAAGACTGACCACGACTACCAATAAACTTAAGGAAACCATGACGAATACCTGTCGACCAAGTCCTTTAGCGTGTCGTGACATCATTTCAGATTTTGGATTCGTGGCAAGTTAACAATGAATCATTGAAGTCTTCTATCACTCTTCCCTTCTCTGCTGTAGCTGAAATATACAAGAAATTGTTGTAGAGAAACAGAAGGATCTTATTAATGTTGGCCACAATAGTCCTCCTTATACAACATACAGATATTGCAAATGGAATCCTACTACTTCTAAAACAGGCTTGCAAGTGCCTACACGAAATCATTGGATTTCAGCAAAAACAACAACAACAAAAATCTCTTCAATTTATTCGTAATTTTGATACAATAGTCAGGAATGACCAGAACGTCTAGAGCAATTATTATAAAAATAGACAGCGATAGATCGAGGTGTGATATATTTTGGTAAGACACTTTTCTTTCTTCGTAGTAAAGCGAGATGATTAACTCGTATACGCCTCAATATGGGTATATCTTGTACCAAGATTCAAGAGTCATGTTCGTCCATTTTCAATGGTGTCATGTTAACGCAAAACGTACCTTTATGTTAACAAAAGAAATATCTATAATACTTTCTTATCAGATATATCATTGCATTCCACTCAGCATATACTTAAACATGTAGACCCTATATAAATTACACGTATTTTTTTTTTGAAAAAAAGACAGGCAAAAAAATTCAAGGTTGTAAAAATTGTAGATCTAAACATTCTTATATTCAGGTCTTTCTCTAATGAAACCGATCGTTTCTATATTTATGTTTTCTCACTGAAACAAATCCTCATATTGTTCAGAAATATACAAAATGGGTATTTTGATAAAAGAGAATATTATGTAAAATCGAGATTAGGGTATGTATTAAATAGGCTAATAATATTATAAATTCAAATTTTCCTCGAATACTTTCAGCATTTAACCCCTCCAGTACATTGCCAACATTATCACATTTTACCCGACTGGTATTGATTATTTTTCGGCTCTTATATAGGTTTTATTAGTGTTGAAATGAATGGTATTGAACTGAGTGACAGAGATTTGCCAAATGAAACAAGAGTGCCGTTTGTTGCTGCAAACTCTGTCTTGAAATGGATTTTTTTTACACTTCACTGAGAACAATATGGAAAGTTAACAAAGATCCAAAGAGAAAATCCATCTTGAATCTTTATTGCTCAGTATCGAAAATCAGAAAACGGACAGAACTAGAACAATAACATTTTATGAAAAAATTGGAGACTTAAATTTTTTTTGGAAAAAATGTTCAAAAAGTAAGACAATTTGGCATATTTGGAAAGCTTCACTCAGTTCTGGTTTCTGCTTGCACAACACTTAAGCAACCACTCTGTATTTTCTCTGGAGTTATATTTTATTCACACCTTCTTTTTTCTGGGTATATTCAGTCATTGCAGTAATACTTTTTGCGTATCTCCCTATTAAAAGCCGAAAAGATCTGTCTGTGCCTAAATAGGTAAGAAACATAAAAATAAGTAATGATTTTGTGTACAAAATAAATGGAGAGCTACTCACAAAATCAACAAATGACTTCCCTGTTATTTTTCTGGTACCCGTACACCACTATGACGTGAATATCCCGGCACGGACCTGTTTCAAAAGCAACCCTGTGGTGAAGACATTTTTGTCTGTTTATCTATAGCGTATTTTTTTGTGTGCAAATTACATGATATTCCTACGTTCTGATGTCTCGCGGAATGAAGAATTTGGAAGGAGCAATTCCTCTTGCTGTTGGATTCTACAACACATGTGCTGTAACTACTGGACTCCGGTGACGGTGTTTTCACTTATATCAATCGTCCTTGTAAACCTAGGGCTATATAATGTCTAGTCCATTGTTAACTCTCTCAATACCAGCTCTTTCACCACGTCACTGTCATGGTTTACAATCACAATAACCATGTATCTAGTGGTGTCATTAGGGTTAACTTGCATGAGCTTCATTCTCTCTTTGGTCGCGGTTTTTGTCAACCGCGATCGTATCGAGAGTAATAACACTTGCTATTTTGAATTGTTGTAGAGTGTCATATAAAGCCAGGAAAATGTAAACTTGCAAGTTTTTATGTTCAGAGTATTGTTCAGAAATCTACAGTGAATTGTCGTAGAGTGTAATAAAAAGCCCCGCCCCCCCAAAAAATAAATGTAAACTTGCAAGTTTTTATGTGCAGAGTATTGTTCTGAACTCTACAGTGAATGCATGCCTTTGTTCAGTGTCTGCTTTGTGTATCGGCGAATATGATTATGCGTTGAATCTTAAATTTCACGTCACTTACTTCCCTTTTGATATCACACTCTACTACTCTATCAATAGTTATGCGTGTAGGTGTATGTATGTATGTATGTATATAATTATGTCAGGGTAAGTATATTTTATTCCGCCAGGAAGGATGTAATGTTTTCATCGACGTTTGTTTGTTTGTTTGTTTGTCTTTGTGCAATATAACTAAAAAAAAGTTTTGGACGGATTTGGATGAAACTTCCATGAAAAGTTCATTAAGACACGAGAAAAAGATGATTTAATTTGGTATCGATCCTGGATCTTTTAACGGATTTTCAATCTTTTGGGGGGTTCAAGCAGTGCGTATTATTATATTTGAGGTTTGCATACGTGCGTCAAACTGCTCGGGCCATGCGCAGCTCAGCTGGAAGCTGACGGCGTAAGCAAAAGGCTTCTATTTTGGGAAACTGGACGATTTTCAGCGTTTGTGCACGGGTGGAAAATTGCTTCTTGGCAAAGGTCTTCGCTCTTAAATTGTTTGTCTAGTTATATAATTATGTATGTAGGCCTGCTTTCACACACACGCACGCAGACTCACACACATTACATGTGCCTAATATTTGTCATGGCATTTAATATTATCTATACAGATTACGCGTGAACAACTTTTGTCTTGTATCCCACTCGATTTCACTTCTTATCTTATCAACCTTTCCATGTAAAATGACGCTAACTTCGGAAATTATTAGAGGTGAACGTGATGCACCCATCCCGAAAGTGATTCCCAGAAATACAAGCTTATTTCAGAAAAAAAACAACGACAATAAAAATCTTTCCCTATAGACTATTTAATATGTGAATATGTAATTCAACTGGTCAAAAAATTATGAAAACGAATTACACTTTCACGCCACAGACACTCAAAGGGACTGATACAATGTATAGAGACCAATGTGGTTATAGTGAGAAACTTTATATCAGTCTATGCATGTTCCTTTCGACAGCAATTCTATACATTCACTACAGTGACAAAGCCTCAACGAACAGAGGCATAGCATTTAATACATACTAGGAAAGATGTGCACCACAAACAATCTGTCGGACATATCTGAACAGTTTGGCGGTATAGTGACATGAAATTTGCTCCGGTGACAATTGCGCCGGTCTTATTTTCTCCAAGGACTTGGTTAGGGTTGTGATAGGGTTTTAGGTTTATAGTTTGGTGTGAGGATTAGGATTGGGATCAAAGTTTTTTTTTGTGAGTAGAATTAATGTTTGGCTTAGCGTGAAGTTGTTTTATGTGGGCAATTGTCGCGGGAGCAAATGCCATGGAACCTGGTGGTATACATGATTATACATACTGTAGAATCAAAAGGAAACGTTAGTGCAGCAAAAATTCTATGTTGTACAGGATATTTCATAACGAGAGGAAAATATTTAACATGTTTTTTTGTTTTTCTTTGTTTTTTTTTTCAAAACTGTACCGGCAGAAAGTGCATACATGATAACAATGAAATTATTAATACGAGGTAAGTGTATTAAACTGTCTACATGTCGCCACATGTCATGTTTTGAAAAGAAACGAAAGTTAAATCTACTTTCGCTCTTAATGTCACTATGTCACTTAAAGTGTCACTAATCATATAGATATAATAATCAATATACTTTTATATCTAGTTCGTTGTATATATTGGCAACAGGACACAACCAGCACGGCGGGAGAAAGCAGCTATAGTGATGGGGATCTTTGAATAGTTCACCGTGCATTTCTCGCGTGGCTACAAAGCAGAAAAACACCCTTAATTATTGAGCTGCAGCCCTTTTTTGTGTCTGTGGATCTCAAGGAGATTTTTTTTTTTTAACTGTAGGGAGCGCCACAGTCTCATAAACTAATAAATCATTATCCAATACTTATCATGGTAACTGAAGGACATTTACTGTACGTTTCCATACTTACGATTCGTTTTATATTAAACTCTTTAATACAGAGTTATTAGAAATATCATGGAAAATAAATCATGATAATATACCCCTAAAAGCTTTGATTCAGAGTAAAAATCGCGTCAGGATTTTTAAGACAAGCTCGTTGGTGATATACTGAGGGACTGCTTGCTTGTTTGTAATTTTGTTTTGAAAAGGATCACTTCGTACATTTAAGACATCTAAGAACAAAAGACTGGGAAATTAACAGTTTAATATTGAGTGGGAGACGGTTACAACTGACATTAAGCAAACCAATATTTTTGAAGTTTCTTCATCTCATAACTGCAGGTCTAGTCAGTGATGATGATAAGTCTGATTAGTGATAATCATGACTACACAGATCACAATGTAACGGTAAAATGATGACATACTAGCAAAGTCATTATTCCTAAACATGGTGAGTTAATTTCTTAACACAGCGCGTATTATCTCTCCTTTTGAGTTTCAGATGAGGTTATTCATCGCACAAATGAGAACATGCATCAAAACTTGGCGGATAACCATCGCTCACAGGAAGGTCTGAATCCTATTATGAATCCATCCTATTATGCCAATTTTTTTTTTAGACATTACAACTCTTTAAGGGGATGTGGTACACTTGCGGTTGAGATGGGGTTTGAGGTTTCCAACATTTTTTGATGATGATTTTTTTCATTTTAGATAATGAGAAATATTTTATGAAAATATGAAAGAGCATACCATTCTATAAGAGGAATTCATTCAAAAATTTTCTGATGAAAATTTGTTTTGAAATGGATGAGATATCTAAAGCACAGCTTTCCTAATAAAAGGTAGGACTGCTTTGTTTTAATTAGTTTGTTAATATCTCCGATAAAACAGATTTTCAGCAAATAAACTTTGAATTCCTCACAACAGGTTAAAAGTTGAATTTTCACCTTAACCAATGCGATACCATCCCTTTAAAGCCATCGCTTATTAAACTCTGTAGAGCGAGAGCATTTTTACACATAATCATATTTCTAGGAAAGTATAGTCATTGTCCCCATACGTTCTAAAAACTTTCAATGTGATTCCAGTGTAAAACGTTTCAAGGGAGTCAATGAAAATACTCACAGTATATTTACATTCTTCTATCAAGACTATGTTACACATGTATAGTTTAACCCACTGGGTTTTTATTAAGGACTCCTGATCATTAGAATTGAAAATGTAGGATTAATTTTGGAAATTTAATAAGTATGTACCTTTGAAAATCTAAAACATTAACCAATGATTGCGGGACCCATAAAATGGTAAAGTTAATCACGCTTGTTGTGCCGACGAGAAGCAATATTTCATTGGCTCTGGCTGATTCTTCTATGTTCTTCTATATCGAATGTCATCATTAGGGCCGGCGCAGTGTTTTCAAAAGTGTGGGGGCCCACTTCCGGGTTTCATGAGCTAACAAGCAAACAAACAAACAAACAAACAAAAAAAGCCCTCAGCTCATCTCTCCCCGTCCCCGTCCACTTCCGGGTTTCTTCAGCTGACAAGCAAAAAAAAAAAAGTCCTCAGCTCATCTCTCCCCATCATCCACTTCCGGGTTTCTTCAGCTAACAAGCAAAAAAAGAAAAAAGAAAAAAAGGTCCTCAGCTCATTCTCTCCCCTCCCATTTTAGTGCCACTTACGTACTTCCGGTTTGAAAAAAGTTTGGGGCCCAAAGTGATGCCAACTTTCTATTCCTTTTTATGGTGCACAAAAAGTGTGGGGGCCCGAGCCCCCACGGAACCCACGGCTGCGCCGCCCCTGATCATTAGGACGTCTTTACAGTCAAGATGAACATCATTCTGATAAATTGTCAGGTTGCATGATCACATTCACTGTAAGGTCAAGCATACTGTAACATCAAGGAGACAATGATAACTAGGTTTCCTATAGTGGCATTTGATAGTATTTTTCTCTTGCTAATTATCGGTCAATCAGAGAGGCAAAAGGCCGTTCATTTTCTTGTTTCCCCTCAACGTTTTTGTCAGTCCTTCCCAGAAAAGCATTTGCTGGTATCTTTCTTCCGTCCATTGGAAGTAGGGTTTATTCTTGCTGAGAAACAGTCGTACCAGATAGGGCAGCTGGTTGTCTGGAATGTCCTCTCGAAAAACCATGACGACGTTTTCTAGTTGGACGTCGTTCATGTGCGCCAGAGCCAACTGGAGCGTCATCAAGTAGTTGGCATCGTTGACGGACTCCTTGCTGATGATCACAAGGTTCTTAAAGCTGTTCTCAATGACCCGATCGATGGCGTCATAGCGCGTCCCTCCCAGAGGCAAATCGTCGTCACCGCACACGATCCTGTTGCGAAGGAAGTCTGGAAGATGTTCCTGGACATCTACCAGAAACTCTCCAAGTACCCACGCTTCGTCTTCATCGGGGAAGATGATATTAAGGTCGTAACGGTAATCCTGATGTTCGCGCGCGTCCTCCAACTCATAGTATCCAATGATAAGAAGCCTTAAATGAAAGCACTTGTAATTCAGCCACGATCTCTTTCGCCAAGCCAGAACTGATCCAGTAATGAACAATAAGATCAGCGCACTTGCAAAAATGTACAGAGCTAGGTTTGGCCCACAAACCTCATCAGGGTCAAATTCTAATATTGCTTTCCCTACAAATTGTGGGATAGATTGCGGTGAGCAAACAGTTGTGTGGGGGTTTTCCAATGTCAGATTGCCACTTCTAAGGAAGCTTCTAAACCAGGAAAGGTTGCAAGTGCACAAAAGGTGATTCTGAGATATATCTAAATATTTCATTGGAAGAAACATGTTTTCATCTATGCCAGTAAAAACGTTTTTATTTAATGAGACCAAGTATAATTTTTTGTTTTGGCTAAATAAGTTTTTGTTAATGTTTCCACTTAACTTATTTGTACCCAAATGCAAATAACGCAATGAAGTTAAATGCTGAAAGTGATCAAGAGTGACAGAAAGGATATTGTTCTTATCAAGGAATAACCTCTCTAGAGACGATAAATTGGCGAATAACTGCTTCGGCAAACTAGAAATTTCACATTTTGTGAGATGTAATTCTCGCAAGTGGAAGAGGCCATCAAATGTATTGGGAAACAGATTGCCTAGTGGGTTTCTTTCTAAGAGAAGTATTTCAAGTTGAGACAATGTAGCAAGCACTGGAGCACTATTTACTACCAGCTTTTCTCCGACGATGTTGGCATAGCGCAACTCTAGTTTGCGTAGAGACGTCAGCCCGTCAAATGACCTGCTTCCTAACCCAAAGCTGTTATGGGATAAGTCGAGGTATGACAACCGATTAAGATATTTAAAGGGGACGGCTAATTCTTCGAGGAATTCCAGATTTTTTAAGTCCAAGATTTCTAGATTGTCCAAGCCGGTAAAACCGCTATAGGAGATCATGCGAATCGGGTTTAAATTGAGAATGAGATATGTCAAATTGGATAGACAAGAAAAGGGACCGGATGCCAGAGCAAATATACGATTGCCTGACATGTCTAATGTTTCCAGGGACTTAACCCGAAAAAAACTCGTTGGAATCTCTGTAATCTGATTTGCTGATAAATCTAGGAAGGTTAGATGTTGGAGTTTTGCTGAAAGATGAAAGTCTAAGCGTGAAATCTTGTTGTCAGACAATACCAGCTTCTGCAGATTTGGTACATATTGCAGCACTTGTTCCGCGATAGTCGTCAGAATATTTCTAGCCAGGTCTAGCATTTCCAGAGACCATAGACCCTCAAATGTGCGATTTTGCAGACTTCTTATCCTACATGACCGAAGGCGTAATGACCTTAACAGATCCAAACCTTGAAACACTGCTTCTGGTAAGGACGATATTTCGGTCATTGACAGATTCAAACTTTTCAGGGGTGGGACGTGTAAAGTGGAATTCGTCATGTTACATTGGAAGCCCAGGATTTGGACAACCTTACTATGCGCTAGGCTCAGATGTTCTAGAGAATCCATACCTAGAAATGAATTGAGTTTCAAGTGTACTAGCTTATTTCCATCAAGGTCCAGCCCTCTGACATGCTTCAAACGCCGAAATGCGCCATACGGAATACACGTGATGTTGTTTTTAGATAGTTTTAGTAGGGTAATGTTCGCCATTGCTAACGGTGTAAAATCACCTGAATTGATTCGTGTGATGTTATTCTGTGTGAAGTATAACTTGTTGATCCTTGTAAGAAGACATCCATTGAAGCGAAATTGGCTCCTACAGGTCCTATCAAAGTTCACGTTCGGCGACGAGAGAAGTTTGTTGAGTGATGTAAGGGGAATTGCCGGGAAATCATTATTCGCGAGATCAATGAAAAAGAGGTTATGATTCATTGAAAAGGTGTCTGCATCCAGGTCGATCAGATGATTGTAACCAAGGAATAGTTCTTCCAGGTATTGAAGTGGATAAAAGGCTCCCTTCGTGATATGCTTCAGCGGGTTTCTCGACAGTTGTAGTCTCCTAACTGCGGGCACATCAACGAATGACTTATTGGAGAGAATTTCAAATTTGTTCAGAGTGAGGTCTAGAAGCGTTATGTCGGGAGGTAGATAAGACGGAACTTCCTGAAGGCGGCGATTGCCACACCTGGCCACAAACTTTGGACCCTCGTGGAAGATCTTGCAGGGATAACTGGATAATTGACTTAAAGACTCTCCTGTCAATTTGTGGGGTTCTTCTTGACGGGCAATCGCAGGGCTACAGAGCAAGGGGTGCAGACTGACCAGGACTCCCAACAAACTGAAGGAAATCATGACGAATGTTTGTCGACCGAGTCCTCTGCGGCTTTTTGATATCATTTTAAATTCTTTGATACGTGACAGCAAAGATGGTAATGAACCATTCAAGTCTTCTCTCATTCTTCCCTCCGTTGCTGTATATACCTGAAATATGCAAAACGGAAACTTAATGTGCAAAGTGATGTGCATCAGAAAAAACAGCACTCTGGCGTCGCTCATTATAGACCTCCTTATACAATATAGCAAACAAATTTGCAGTATGCCAATTAAAATCAATATGTAACAGAAAATCATTGTATTTGTTTAGAATTTCGATACCATAATCTGAAATGAACGGACCGTTAAATGAGAATGTCATAGCAGAATCTGTTGAATGACATTTTCCTTCAGCTGTCAGCTGATATTTTGCTTTATAAATATACATAATTTAATCAAAGGGGAAATGCAGTCAATATATAGATCTGTCTGATAAAGGAGAGTAAAGTCTTACGAGTGGAGCGGTAAACATGAATTTGACTGAAGTCGGATGAAAAATAAGGAAGTTATGACATTTCAAAGTTTTGCAAATTTTTCAAAAATAGTTCTTGTACAGTGGATAGGAATATGCAAAACTTGCAAAGAATACCAGTGAGCTAACCATGTCATATAACCTCACAATTTTCCATTGATCGTGTACGAAAAAAAAAAATGAGAATTTAATGTTTCTTGAAGTATGAACGTGATGTTATTCCTGGTTGAATAAAATCAGAATAGTGATCAGTTGGATATATCAGGATTTAAGCCTAGGGCATCATGGCGTTTGAATGAAAAAATGAAAAAAATGAAAAATGACATTTTAAAATTTTATGTACAAACTATGTGCAAGATATGACTAAAATATTATGTGGAAATGTATGTCGAACTGAATTTTACAGACATTTCAAAAGATTGATTAGTGCTATTAGTTGAATGAAACACTTTCATAAACCTACTCGTGTAGATCTAAATCAGAGAATGTTTAGTCATACGTTTTCAGTAAAAAGTAATTACAGATGAATAATAATGGAAAAAAACAAACAGATACAAATTAATGCGAGAGGAAAGAATTTGTGTCAAAATTTAAAACAGCATTTAGACTTTTATAACATCTAACTTATTCAACCTTTACGTTTGATGCTTAGTATCAAAACATAAAAAAATGAGAGAAGTAGAGCAGTAGACACACACACACACACACACACACACACACACACACATGAACAGGTATGAAAGTTAAAGAGTCCAAAGAATTAGCAACTTGTTGGAAAAAAAAAAGTCGTGTGATCTAGGCGCTGAGCAGTACTCCATTCATGCCATTCGGTTTGTACAAAAATATACACCAGATTCAATTTTCCCCAAAGAATTACTTTCCTCAGACCGGTTCTTCGTATGATTAGAGTAATACGTTATATTTGCGTATTTTCCTCAGTGGATAATATCTGGCTGTAAACCATTATAGTATTTATCTATCCCGGCAAAAATCTGTGTCACAAGAAACCCATTGAGTAAGATATTTTTTCTCGGCATTTACTGTGGAATTAATTTACCAGCAACAAGAAATTCCTACCTTCTGGTCTCTCGCTGAATGCAGAATGTCGAAGGGGCCATTCTTTTTGCTGCTGGCTTCTAAGGTATGAGTGCTGTAAATGTTGGACTCTGGTGACATTGCTTTTAGTCATGTCGTTCATCTTTGTAAATCTATTCAGGATGGAATTAACGACAGCCCATTAACTCTGCCAGAACAAGCTCCTATCGACATGTCATTGATATGCTTTACTTTCACAATGGCTCGGGGGAAATTGAATCCTTCGTCATTGTTCGTGGGACTATAATCCCCAATTAGATCTGACAATCACTGTGGTTTAAATTATTGAAGGTAATATGTGGTACATACCATATTCGATTGCTGCAGTGTCATAAAAGCAAGAAAATGTAAGCTGAGACAAAAAGTCGCAAGTTTCTATGTGCATAGAAACACAACATTGAATACAGGTCTATGTGCAGTGTTTCCGCTATGTATAATGGATAATAAATGTGCTTATGCGTTCAATCAACTTTACATCAATTACCCCAGTCTTATCGATACACTCTATATTGTCCCATCTGTATATGTATATAGGCCCATGTATGCACGTTCACACACACACACACACACACACACACACACACACACACACACACACACACACACACACAAACACGTACAGAAACACAGGCAAACACACGCATATATATATATATATTTCATTTTTTTTTCATTTCATTTCAATTTATTTTCATATTTCTCACATATATCACAATATAAAATAAATTGATACGAAATCTATACAGAACATAATTCAAAATAGAACTTCACCGGAATGTTCAAAAGTTTGTCTTGGTATACACAAGGTCTGTATACATGCGAGTTATAATATAATGCGAAAAAAATATGATGGGGCCTGCGTAAAAGCAAGCTTGTATAGAGCCGCAGGTCCCGTGGTAAAATCAGATTAGGGGAAGCATAAGTACAGATATTTTTAGACCATACTATAATTGGGGGATCCGATTAAAACGAACAAGATCAAATCAAATGTTGCTATATAAAATACAGAATAAAACACTGAAAGGTCACATGTTGCAACTATAACCTACTACAAGTAAGGACATTGAGAGAACAACGACTGAGATTGTAAGGATTTAAGTGGGTGTGGAGGTATAGATGATGACGTAACAATTGGCATAAATACATAAATGGAAGGTGGGCTAAAAGAATTTTGTCGTGAATATAAAATATACACACAAGGACAATGGAGCTCAGGTGTCAAATTCCAGCGGGGTCCTAAACCATGCAGGCCGTGTGACCATGGTAACAGACAGCTGCCACGCGCAAGAATTCCAACAATCGAGTGTAACAATAAAAACTTAGAGAGCGCAACAGGCAGACTGATCGAAGAATAATAATGTACATGGTTAGGATCCCGTCGGACTACTACTAGAAGATAAATGAGATAGACAAGGGAGGAAATACTGAGCAACAAGTACTATACAATATGCATGCCGTAGCTGCTCAAAAGATATTGTTTTAATTTTCGTTTGAATGAGGTTAAAGTGGTGCAGCTTGTTAGTTCCGTAGGGAGTTCATTCCAGTACTTAGGTCCAGTGAACATGATAGTTTTTTTCGCAAAAATATATGTGTATATATATAATATATATGTATGATACATGTATAAATTATACGTACATATATATATATATATATATATATATATATATACATACATGTAACTCGATTGCATGCTCATGTGGTAATTTTCAATAGTAAGGACATCTTGTATAATTTCAGACTGCTAGTGAATTTGGCTGTGAAGACTGCCCAGATAACGCACTTGATCTTCTATTCTATTCTTCTGTTATTTTTTTTTCATGTTAAGTGACACTTCCTTGTTTGGAAATGTCGTCATTTGATGTCATGCACTCCTTAAGAAAATCGATT
Source organism: Diadema antillarum (assembly GCF_040938485.1). Taxonomy (NCBI): domain Eukaryota; kingdom Metazoa; phylum Echinodermata; class Echinoidea; order Diadematoida; family Diadematidae; genus Diadema; species Diadema antillarum. The sequence continues at coordinate 782,782 of NW_027271031.1, read as the reverse complement.
GGTAGAAATATACTCGTTAACTAAGAAACAAACAACAACAATACATAATAACCAATATTAGCGGATACTGCGCCAGGTATACATTATTTATTGTAACTGCATTATCTAAATGATCAAAAGCAAAAAAAAAAAAAAAAAAAACCAAAACAAACAAACAAACAAACATCCGCGATAGTATGCAGGAAATTCCCGCCCAGGTCCAATATTTGTCGGGACTGTGAACCTTCAAATACACGATTTTGTAAACTTCTTATTCTACATGATCTAAGATGTAGTGACGATAAAATTCTCAATCTATTAAACACTCCTGATGATAGAGACAGTATTCTGTTCCCTGACAGATATAGGTTTACTATTCAAAGGGAGGAACTTGGAGAGTGGTGTTGAATCGGAAACCGCGGATCCGAACAATCTTGCTGCTTTGAAGGTTCAGATGGTCCAGTGAATCCATGCCAAGAAATGAATCTAATGTCAAGTTTTCTATGTTGTTTCTGTCCAGTTCCAGTCCCACTACATGCTTCAAACGCTGAAACGCGCCATACGGAATATAATGTTATGTTGTTTTTATACATTTTAAGCCGGTAGATGTTTGCCGTTGTTAACGGTGTAAAGTATACGCTAATTCTTTTGATGTTATTCCCCGCGAGGTAAAATTTATAGATCCTGGTAAGAAGACGTTCTGTGAAGCGAAATTGGTTCCCTGAATTTTCGTTGAAGCTCACCTTTGAAGTGGAGGGAAGCTGGTTCAGTAATGTAAGGGGGATTGAGGTGAGATTGTTATGTGAAAAATCAACAAAAAAGAGGTTCGGATTCATTGAAAACATGTCTGCATCCAGGTTGATGAGGTTGTTGTAACCGAACATTATCTGTTCGAGGCTCCAAAGTGGATAAAAAGCTTCCTTCATGATATGCTTCAGCCGGTTTCTCAACAGTTGTAATTTCGTTACTGCATGTAAATCAAGGAATGACGTATTGGTAAGGGTTTTCTAGTTTGTTCAGAATCAAATCGAGGATCGTTATGTCTGGAGGTAAATAAGGCGGAACTTCCCGAAGGCCGCGTTTGCCACACCAACTTGCCACAAACTGCTGACCTTCGTGCCAGAACGTGCATTGATCATAAGATGAATGACTGACGGATTCTCTGGTCAACGCGCGGGATCCTCGACTAGCAAGCGCAGGGCTACAGCAACTGGCGCAGATGAGAAGACTGGCGAGGAGTCCCGCTAGAAAGAAGGAAGTTATGGCGAAGGCTCATTGGCCGAGTCCCTTTTCGCGTCGTGACACCTTTGCAGATCTTGTAGTACGCATTACTCGCAGACAACGAATTATTGACGTCTTTACGGAATCCCCCTTCGCTGGTCTGTTTAAAAGAACAAAGAAAACAATTACGTGGGGAGTAAGAGGAAACCACAGCAGCATACTTCAGTCCTCCCTAAAATAGATAAACACTGAACAGTATGGTTATAAACATTATGCTAAATGAAAATGAACAGCTTTCGGTATAATAATCCGTTGCAACGTATCTATTATTGCTAACATTTCATTTCTAACGTCAAAGAAAGCTGCAAGAGACGGAAAATCACACTCTCGGGTCAGATAATTTGTTGGCGTTAATCATTCATGTATTATACTTTATTAGGAATACCATGTTTTGGTCAATACTCGGCAAGAAGTTTATGGTGATTGGTAATATGTAAACAACAAATATAGATTGTTGCAAAAGATAACTGTCACCCCCCCCCCCCCCCCCCCCCCTTCTACACAGAAAACAGAAAATTCCATACTGGTCCTGTTTGAGTCGTGTGACTATTCCTAAAAAAAAGTGAAAGTACATTTGAAGTAAACTTGAGCACCACGTAGACTTGCACTACATCTGCCGACTGTATCTATATTCACTATTTAGAACTGTTAAACTTTTCAAATGTTATCTAAAACTATGATATTAGTAGTTACTACGTGAAACGTATGAGGTGGTAACTTTTCTGTCTCTCGGAAACTCCCAGTAAGGTAATTTCCAATCTCTTTGTGGGGAAAGTATTTCAGATAGTATAAAATCATTGTGTCATTTATTAGATTGTTTCCTTTAAAAACACACAAATCGTAAAACGCTTCGACTTTGAAAGAGTGCTTTGAGGGTTGCATGAGTTTTATACTTTTTTTTGAGTACGACACAAGCATAAGGAAAAACGATATTATACTCCTTAATATCATAACTGGTGAGAAAAGAATTAATTTTCTGGAGAGTATCATTAATAGTGAAATGGTCATCGACACAGACTTGCAAAAATAATATAATTTACTTAATTTTCTGTGTAATCTTCTTTATATTGTAAAGAAGATTAGACATAGAATTAAGTAATATGTGGTTGAGTGGGACATGATTTACCGTGTTCCCACAACACTTTCCTAATAATTCTCTGATGCTTTTTTTTTTGATTTGTTAAGACATTCTGAATCCCAAGTCGGCAAACAATAAAAGTGGAAGCAAAGAAGATATTAAAGTCATATAATGATAATAGTAAAATCTACTCAGTAATTACCACTGGAGTTCATGAATTTCTTGCGTCGAGTTGCTTTAATTGCAACTGATTGACAAATTGCCCTACATGGACGTAAATAAGCACCGAATTACTGTGTTTAATTGTAGCCACGAGAAAGATCATGGGCATATACTCGGGCACGGTTATAAACCAATGGCCTTCTGATCACTGGGCAGATGTCTTATTACATCGATGTAGATGATTTGTCCATCAGTACTGAAGTTTTTATACTCCTTTCCTAGATGTCATAAAAGCAATTATATTTTCGAGCATGAACCTGTATGGAATACGACATCGGATGAGAATGAGAAGGGCCTTAAGTTGTCTCGAACACTGGGTTTAGTGGCAACTCAACGCCCTTCTCATTCTCACCCGACGATTAGATTCTTTGAGCGCGACATTATGTTTATGTTTATTTCCTCACCTCTATAAGTTAAGGAATTCTTACCTTCTGGTGTATCGCTGAATGTAGAATCTTTTTATAAAGGCGGCTACCTTTGCTGCTGCATTAAAAGCTCACAAGTGCTGCAAGCAATGACATCAGGTAAAGAAGATCTCTTCACTTTTTTTTTTGTGCAGTCACCTTTACAGGCCTGGTTTGGTAAAATATGGACTGCTACAACGTCAGGTTTTTTTTTTTTTACTTTCCCAGGACCAGGTCTTTCAACGTGCCAGTGATATAATGTATTATAAAATGGGCTTTAGAATCTCTGCAATCTGATTGGTCAATAGTCATGCATTGATTTTTGCTGATCCACACTGAGCCATGCGTCCGGTAAAATCCGAACGCATGGCTCAAATTTTGTATAGTGTTGTAGGTGTACCGGACGCATGATGGGGAAAATAGTTGTATTTCATGAATTTACGGGCCCATTTTATAACACAAATGATGCACAGGCCTATTTCGTGGATCAGTGAGAATTGGATGCTCTCGTTTAACTTTGGAACAGTCTATAACCCACTCGCTGTACTCGTTGGTTTAAACAGTTCCAAAGTTTAACTCGCGCATCCAATTCTCACCGATCCACTCTGTCCTCCGCATCATTAAATGATGTCTGCATGTGTTATACACTTAGTAGTATACAAATTTTGTATACTACTAAGTATCACACATGCAGACAATGGTGACGTAATAGTGAGAGTAATGTACCGGACGTCATTTTCTTATTGTTAGCCAACGATTGATTACCATTGGTTCTTTCAAGCAGGATCGCATCGAAAGTAATTACAGTAATGAGTTTTAATTGCTGTATTCTCATAAAGATATGAAAGTGTATGCCGAAAAAAAAAATCATGCGAGTTTTTATGCGCATGCTATTGTTTGAAATACAAACACGGAATTAATCACATGCCGATACCGAACAGTGTCCTTTGGTTATTGATCAAAGGTTTTGTTTACCATTTTTTCCTTCACCCCTCATCCCCGTCAGTACACTGTACTTTCTCATCCTTTTCCATATATATATATATATATATATATATATATATATATGTATATGTATATATAATGTACGGATATATATACATACATAAATGTACATAAACACACACACACACACACACACATATATATACATATATATATACGGAAATATATGCATATATAAGTATATACACATATACACATATACACAATATGACTGTGCATCAGAAAGCAAACCAAAAGTTGCACACTCTAATTTTACATCAGACTCAAAATATGTGACACGGGTCAACCTAGTCAATTTTGAGTTTGTCACATTTTCTTAAAGAGCAATCCTACGTTTTCCTAAAAGAAGTTGAGATCGTAAAACGAAGGTGAATTTTTTCTCACCTTTTTCTAGAACAGTCATGTTGAATATTATGATTAGGTTTATCTCAGAGTCCCCCCTTTTCTTTTCCTAAAAGCCCTGTACGCTTCACTTGAAATTCTAATAACTTTGGAAAGAATAATACTACTGCTTTGAACGTTGGAGGGATTCATGGATAAAATGTATTTATAGGCTACTCAATTTCAGTTAATCTGATAATCCCTTCGTTGCTGTGACGATTGAGTTTTTACATCCTCTTCTTTTTTGTGCCATTCATAGCACAGAGCATGGCTTGTTAAGACTAAGCGCATATCCATAGACCCTATACCTCGGAACTTTTTTTTTTCTCAGTAGACGCTTTTCCAGGATGTGCGCTTTCTTTCCAATATTTACAAAGGTTAGGGGAGCCCATTCGAATTGAGTCGCACGTAATCATAAAGCTTAGTGCCTGCTCTCTTAGAATGTACCTTGAACTAAAAATCCATGTCTGTTGTTGATTTTGTGATGCAGGACCACACACACAGACACAGACACACACACACACACACACACATATATATATATATATATATATATACATATGTATATATATATATATATATATATATATATATGTATATATATATATATATATACATATGTATATATATATATATATATACATATATTAGTATTGATAGTTATAATATATATACATATATATTTATATTCATATTTATATTCATATATATATATATATATATATATATAAACATATGTATGATTAAAAAAAAAACCAACCTCAAAAAGTATGGAAATCTGATGACCTTCATCATTCACTGCTCTATCATCGGAGTTACGATTACCGCATGCTCGGTAACCACAGAAAATATTGTTATTCTTTTCATAAAATGATACCTTCCGTGTCATGATTATGGCTTACATGAAGGTGCAGTGCTTTGAAATAAGGGGTACGGTTAAAATTTGAAATGTCCAAAATGACCCATGTTTTGGTAATTAACTCATTTTTGTTTTTCAATTGTTGATGAGTGAGTTTTCCCCAATGTCTTTTTGGTTGTCATACATTCTAACATCAAAATAAACAGGGATTCAAACAAACGTGTGCACAAGGAAACAAACAAACAAGCTAACAAACATGTACGGGCATTAAAAAAAAAAGGACTCAAACCATTTAATATTGAAGAACCTTCACCGCATTAATAACACAAAGTCATTAACAAATGATGTGGCATGGGCTTGATTTGCACAGATTTTCATCTTTATCGTCAGAGGGATTTTTTATTTCATCAATGTTCATTGATTTAAATGACATGATCAGTGCTCCGTATTGAGTGCACGAACCAAGTGCCAAGTGTCTATTAAAGGTCCTGTTTACCTTTTGGAGCAGTGATAAAAAAAAAATGTTCAAGATATCATTTTTGATGCATTTGTGTAGGTCAGTTGTATCACAAGACATCCTAACATATAAAATTTGAGATAAAATTAAAGATAAAAGGAGATATCACTACTTTTCTCATTAAACCATAACTGTAGACGGGTTAGTCTTGAAACATTTTTATCATAACTATTGTTCACATTTTATACATTTGACAATGCCTAACATCGATTATACTGATTCAATATTTTGCATTGGTTGTTTCTACCCCTAGCTCACATTTTAGAAATATTTTGAAGCACTAATGCTGGGTTTTTGTTTCATCTGCAAATGGTGAATTACGCCTTTAAAATTGGCATTCATGGCAGACCATCTGACAACAAAACACAAAGACTCCATACAAAAGAACGTGTTCTTTATCCACTCTTTATGACAACAGGTAGGAAGTCATCTTAAATGAAATAAGATAATCTGATGGTACCAAGCATGCTTTGATTATTTCTAAGAGATGAAAGAGATAATCGATCAAACTTGGATTCCAAACTTTTTTTTTGAGGAAACTATTTAAGTTATCTTACTCATATGATGCTCACTGTGACGTTTAAATGTTCCTTTCATGCAATTCTTGCAGTTCATATACCATGCGCATTTCGGAACCTGACAAACCTGTATATTATTATGAAATCTGTGTAATCTTCAAAGCATCACCAAAAAATTTAGATATCATTTTAAACACTGATAGCAATGGAAACACTGAATGATACTACCACCACGCCATATCTGTCAACTTAGTACCCTGTCACTAATTAAGATTAATCAAACTTTAAATCTCTCCATAATCATTCAAGTATCAAATGGACTGGCAACCAATTGGCCAGTCAGAGAGGTAAAACGCCATTCATTTTCTTGTTTCTCGTTAACGTTTTTGCTAGTCCTTCCCAGAAGAGCATTTGCTGGTATCTTTCTTCCGTCCATTGGAAGTAGGGTTTATTCTTGCTGAGGAAGAGTTTTACCAGGTATGGCAGCTGGTTGTCTGGAATATCCTCTCGAAAAACCATAACAACATTTTCTATCTGGACGGCGTTCATGTGCGAAACGGCCATTTGAAGCGTCATCAAGAAGTTTGCATCGTTGATGGACGCGTTGCTGACAATCACCAGGTTCTTAAAGCTGTTCTCAATGACCCGATCTATGGCGTCAAGGCGCGTACTGCCCAAGGGCAAATCATCGTCGCCGCACACGATTCTGTTGCGAAGGAAGTCGGGAAGATGCTCTTGGACAGCTACCAGAAACTCTGCAAGTACCCAATCCTCGTCTTCATCGGGGAAGATGATATTCAGGTCGTATCGGTAATCCTGGTGCTCGCGTACGTCCTCCAACTCGTAGTATCCAACGACAAGAAGCCTCAAGTGAAAGCATTTGTAATTCAGCCACCATCGGTTTCGCCAGGCTAGAGCTGAGCCAATGATGCACGATAAGACCAACACACTTGCAGAAATATAAGCAGTTAGGTTTGACCCACAGACCTTATTTGGAAGAAATTCTAAGATTGATTTCCCCACAAATTGCGAGATGGACTGGGGAGAGCAAAGAGTAGTCTCGGGGTTCGCCAATGTTAGATTGCCTTGACTAAGGAAACTTCTAAACCAAGAAAGGTTGCAAGTGCAGGAAAGATGGTTCTTAGATATATCAAAATATTTCATCGGAAGGAAAGTGTTGTCTTCTATGCCAGTGAAAGCATTTTGATATAAAGAAACCATGTACAGCTTCGTGTTTTGCTTGAAGATGTCCTTATTTAGATTTCCACTTAATTTATTTGTACCCAAATGTAAGTAGCGTAGAGATGTTAGATATTTGAAGTGGTCAAACGTAACGGAAAGGATATTGTTCTTATCAAGGTATAACTTCTCCAGAGACGATAAGTTGGCAAATACTTCAGTGGGAAGGCTCGCAATTCCACATTTTGTGAGATGTAGCTCTCTCAGCTGGATTAGGCCATTGAATGTATTGGAAAATACACTACCGAGCGGGTTCCTTTCTAAGAGAAGTACCTCAAGATAAGACAATGCAGCGAGTACAGAACCAGTGTTTATAACTAATTTTTCTCGGGTAAGAGCGTCAGAGCTCAAATCTAGTTTGCGAAGTGAGGTCATTCCGTCAAAAGACGCGCTTCCAATTCCAAAGCTGTTATAGGATAAATCAAGGAATGACAACCTTGGAAGATATTTGAAGGGAGCTGTTAATTCTGTTAGGAACCCTAGATTTTTCAAGTCTAAGCTTTCTAGATTGTTCAAGCCTACAAAAGCGCTTGAAAACATAGTGCGGATCGGATTTGACTTAAGTATGAGTTTTGTCAAGTTGGAAAGAGAGTAGAATGGACCGGACTCTAAAGAAAATATGCGATTTTTTGACATGTCTAATGTCATCAATGACTTAACCCTGAAAAAATTCTTTGGAATCTCTATAATTTGATTCGCTGATAAATTTAGCAAGGTCAGATGTTGGAGCTTCGCAGAAAACTTGAAGTCCAGCTGAGAAATCTTATTGTTGAACAATACCAACTTACGCAGATTTGGAACATGTTGCAGCACCGGTTCCGGGATAGAAGTCAGCAAATTTATACCAAGATCTAACATTTCCAGAGACCGTAGACCCTCAAATGTGCGATTCTGTAAGCTTCTTATCCTACATGATCGCAGGCGTAACACATGTAACACATCTAAACCTTGAAACACTCCTTCTGACAGGGACGATATTCTGTTCATTGAGAGATTCAAGCTTACTAAAGAGGGAATGTGTAGAGTGGCATTCGTCGTGTTCATTTGGAAGCCTTGAATTCGAACAATCTTGCTAAGTACTATGTTCAGACATTCAAGAGAATCCATACCCCGAAATGAATTGAACGACAAGTTCATAAGATTATTTTGGTCAATGTCCAGCCGTCTTACATGCTTTAAATGTTGAAAAGCGCCAGGTGGAATATATGTGACGTTGTTTTTAGATAGCTTTAGCAGGGAGATATTTGCTCTTGATAAAGGTGTAAAGTCATTTGCCTCGATCCTTGTGATGTTATTACTCATATGGTAGAATCTGTTGATACTTGAAAGAAGATTTCCTGTGAAGCGAAATTTGCCCTTACAATTTCCACCGAAGTTCACGTTTGGGACAGAACGTAGCTGGTTTAGTGGTGAGAGGGAAATCGCAGAGAAATCATTATGTGAGATATCCAGAAAATGCAGATTCGAATTCCTTGAAAATGAGTTTGCATTCAGTCCTCTGAGAAAATTGTACCCCAGAAAAAGCTCTTCTAGGCGCCGGAGTGGATAAAAAGCTTCCTTCATAATAAACTTCAGCTGGTTTTTCAACAATTTCAGTGTCTTCACAGCCCGTACATCAACGAACGAATCATTTGACAGGAATTTGATTTTGTTCAGGGTCAAGTCGAGGATCGTTATTTCTGCCGGTAGGTAAGACGGGACTTTTTGAAGGTTGCGATTGGCGCACGAAGCTACAAACTCCTGACTTTTGTGCCAAAAGTGACAAGCTGCTCGTGATGAATGCCTTGAGGATTCTTCGGTCAATGAACGGGATTCATGACGCGCAAACGCTGGGTTGCAGAAGCAAGGGAGAAGACTGAGAAGGAACGCTGCTAGAAACATGGTAGTCATAACAAAATCTTGTCGCCTTAGTCCTTTGTTGCGTCGTAGTTTTCTTCCAGATTTCTTAAACCGTGGCAACAAATTTTCGATATTGTCTTAGTCTTCGTTTATGCACTTTCTCTCCTTTTGCCGTACCTATATAGAACAAAGCGCAAAATTGACGAAGAGACGGATAGGAAAAATGCTTTCAGAGTTGTTCATTGTAGGTTTCCTTTTGATATACTGATGGTTTAAGTATGAAATTAGTTTTCTCAATACTTAATCGAATTCAACTGATGCCAGAATAAATTCTTGCTTTAATCTGTACTTCTGCTATCATATTATATAATCATATTACACCTTGGAAAATCAAAATATTTCGGATCAGGTTCAATAAGAGGACTTCGTTTTTTTTTCGCCATGACGCAAGGTGATTAATCTATTGCACATAATCAACATAATGAATATACACGTTACTTTTTTTTAAATATAGATGATATGATCTTTGAGAAAAATTATCAAAAAGGAGTTGAAAGTAACAAAAAGTACCGTGACAAACTGTAAAACGTTTTTAACTATCTCCCAGCATTGTACAACCGAAAAGCCCTCCACAAAATTTAAATGACAAGGTGATCGCTGTTTGCATACATCGCGAAGACTTGAATATTATTATCTAACAGAGTCGAATGCATATTGATTCGTGAAGGACCCCTTACTCATGACGCACCATAGGCCCACAACATAATGTTGGAAAAATATCGCATTTATAGAACAGCATAAACGACACAATCCAATTAATTTTTCTATAAAGTACTGCATATTTCTCTTTCAGAATGCCACATACAATTTTACCGAAAAGGTGAAGTTCATTTACACAGTTAAGCTACAAATCAAAAAAGAAACCCTACCTTCTGGTGTATCGCTGAATATAAAATATTTGAGGAGGCTGTCCCCTTTGCTGCTGGACTCTTTGATACACGTACTGCAAACCTGAAATTTGGTGACACTCTTATAACACCAATCTATTAACTATCCAGCGGCCAGATCCGTCAACTTTACTTGGACATTGTGTACTATCACACTGACATTAGCAACGCACTAGAGTGAAGCATAGCGGCAAATGGGCTCATTTGGGATACAGGACGTCACTTTCGTTTCCTCATTGGCACTCTCAAGGAGGGTTGTATCGAGAGCAAAAACTGAAATCAATTTGAATGGCTTTATCGTCACAAAAAACAACAGAATATACACTGAGATATAACCTCGTAAATTTCTATGTGCACAATACTGTTCGAAATACGGTATTGATTACACGTCTAGGTATTTAATGTGTTTGTTGAGCGACGATGCATTGAATATATATATATATATATATATATATATATATATATATAATATATATATATATTTGCATATGTTCTCTCTCATCATCAAACTTTACTGTATGATTTATTTCTTTGAATTGCACACGCACACACATATTGCATACATACATTTACATAATGATAAATTTAAAATTCATTTTATTCATATGATGCTTTCAGTGAAGTCTAAATGTTTACTGATTTATTAATGTGCAGTCCATGTAAGAACATTTCAAAACTTGTCTGGAAACGGCTTAATAAATGTGAAATGAACATCGTTGTAATGTCTGTGTAATCTTCAAAGCATGCAATTAAAAAGTGTGCCTTTATAACAATACTACTCATGGAATCACCGAACAATCTCACCACGCAGCACCACGTCGTATCTGTTAACTTGACACTCTGCCCGAAACCTGTAAGAATTGCGAAAAAAAATATATTTCCAAACCATTTGAATTATTCTAATATTCTAACCATGTCAGAGTAAAACATTGAAAGTACATGTAGTAAGACAGTGTGTCGGTTTCGTTTTCCTTTTTTTTTTTTTTTTTTTTTTTTTTTTTTTTTTTTACAGGAGCGATTACATTAGCACCAACCAGAGGTACAAATTAGAAGAGGGGATGATTTCAAACTATTGAAGTTTTTTTGGAAACTTTCATGGCGATGACATCTTCGACTTTGACCTCAAATTTGTCATTCTTGGATGCCTATATTCTACACCAGTGCTGTATATATACGGAACTGGTCTACAGTGTGCAAACACCCTATCGTAACTATTAATTCTATTTACAAAACTAATGTAATAAGGAATATGATTCAAATAGATATTGACAGCTCTTTATTACTCCTTGTCAACTGTGTGCCCTTATCCAACCTATTTTTGCCAACGCTGTATCTTACTCATCAGCAGGTAGAAAAAGTCATATTGATTATAGTCCCTCTTTTATACCGAGTATGCCAATATACATACATGATAATTATATACATCGAAATATAGATAGGGTCCCCAGGAAGAACAGTACCTGGCTACCCCGTTGAAATAGCACTGATTGAATAATGGAAATAAAAATACATACAAACATATACATACATACATACATACATACATAATGTGTACATAATAACTGTCTCAAAACTGTATCCACGAGTTTGCATAAATCACTTGTTTCCTTTTTAATTGAAAGTCAATTATTGAAAATTGGATTTACTTGTTTTGCAACTGAGTTGTCATGCATTATTCATCACCTGTTTCAAACCTGCACTTGTAAAGATAGTGTCAATTGTCCAAAAATGACTAACTAAATAGGTAACTGAATAGGTAATTACATAAGTCAATGCATTAAGGTGGCTAGGGTTAGGGTTAGGGTTAGGGTTAGGGTTAGGGTTAGGGTTAGGGTTAACTGTTATCAAAATAAACGAAGGTATCCAACATTTCGTTGGCGTCAAACTAGGAAATTCTCGGTCATCTGCCGTAAGAAAATAATAATCATGGTAATGCTGAAAATAGTTCTGAAAGTATAAATCATGTCTACACTGATCACAACAGTATACTAATGATACAATGTTGATAAACTAATATTATCACTCTACATATGGATCGCAATATCACGTATTTACAAAGCGGCTTAACGACAATTAAATGACTCTCGTGTGTCTAGTGTCGAATGGTATTCAATTTATTTTCTAAATAGTGACAAAGAAAAAAGTAATAAACTTTGAATTTTCTTTGAGTTTATAAAAGTCCATGAATCTCAACACAACCACTACGAGTTTGTTGATCAAATCTTGGTGGATAACCATAATTCCCCTACAGGTTTGAATGATCTCCTGTTCCCATCATGTTGTGTTCGATATAGGTTGACACAGTGCAACTCTTTAAAGCTATGAATTAGTTAAGTTTAGATTGTAAGTGCATTTTTAAACATTTACAGATCTTGAGTTGAGAACCAGAAGACTGTCCTCGCGTTCTGAGATTTTAGGGTATTAAAATAAAACAAACTATCAATTTTCATGAAATAAAAAGTTTGTTTAATCAAAGTGGGTAAATTTATAAACATTGTTCCAAATATAGTGTAAAATAGCGCCCTTGTGGTTTTAATTTTTCACATTTTACTGAAAGTGAAAATGATTTAAGATTTACAACATAATCTACAGGAGATTGAGTTTTCTGATTCTCAACCGACCATAGGTTTTAGAAGTTATTCAGTGTTGCGATGTGGTCTTTAACACTCTGCTAGAACAAATGGGTCAAGTTTTACACCCGTCTGCCCGTGGTTCCGTGAAAGGCTCTTGTTCAGCTTTAGCATGAACGGAAATGTTGAGTTTTATTCAGGCACATTTAATTAGTATTCAACCCCGTATCACAATAATTACAGCAAGAAGTCACCATATATATATATATATCGATTTTCAGTTAAGGGCAGATTTAAAAGACTAAACCCTAAGTTTAGAGCAAAATATAACTCAATATAAATTGCCTTTTCTAGCCATCTGAAAATTGAAATAAAAGTACACCCTCTGGAAAAAAAATTGACTGGCAAAAAATATTAGTACTCTGTGTCCCAGTAACATCAAACGCAAGTCTCCAAGCTCTCGAAGCTAAAAGAACTTGACTTCGCACCCAAATATCAAACTCAACTCAATCAAACGGGAAGTAGCGTTTGGCCCGTAATTGTGAAAAAAAAATACTGTCGACATTGTAGCAAAATAAAGTATAGCATATCAAGGTTTCACCATTATGCTAAGGAAGAATCTAGTGCATATGGATAAGCAACCATGCAGTACGCCGACGACTTGATGATGAAAGTGCCTCAGGGCACAGCCGCTGCAGTCAGGGGAATCGAATCAGGGACCTCATGATTGATAATACCTGGTCTTATCTACTGAACCACAAGAGCTCCTCATAAACTTGTGCGATATGATAAGTTAGGTAGGATTATGAAGTGTATCAAATGCCGAGACGCAATGTGTCTTTTGATATTGTAGATACTTCTTGTATTCTCTAATTCACCACTTTTAAAGAGTTCTATTCATGGCTCTACTAAATTTCCAGACTGATGTGAGATCAGATTGTAAGATTAAGCATAGGGGAAGACGGGGTAAGTTTAGCATAGGAGTATTCTATAGTTGAGCCACCGCCCCTAGGCCAATTATAAATGAGTCAGACGTTGAACTGGTGCCATCTATTGATGGCCTGTATCATAACCCTTCACCCAGCCATTTTACTTTCTACTCTCTAAAAAAGAAAGAGTGAATTTTCACTCGATTTTCACTCCCCTTGGTAGTGACGTCAAGGATCACTAGAAGTGGAGTGAATTTCGAGTGAACAGAAATTTCACTCCAAAAGAGAGTGAAAAAAGACGGAAATGTTTTTGCTGGGATGTTCACTCCTTTCTCACTCTAAATTCACTCCTGAGGTATTTCACTCTTTTGTCAGTCGTTTTTCACTCCTTTCCCACTCTCAATTCACTCCTATTGTATTCACTCTTCTTTAACTCCGGAGGTTTTTCACTCCTTTTTCACTCTTTTTTTCAATCCTTTTTCAATCTTTTTTCAATCCCAAACGGAATTACACTCTACATGAGCACACATCTCTATCACCATTGATCACAGCATTCAGTGCACTACTTATTCAACCCTGGAAGAAAAGTGACAAAATAGTGATGAATTTGGGAATAATCTAGGTGGTCTGGAGCCATTTTTGGAATAATGAATACCAATCAAACTAATACAAACAAAAACAGCAAGCAACGTTCATAATACAGATATTTGTTAATATTAATGCATGTATTCAGAAGCCAACGATCCACCACTGGTAGCCCAGTGCATTGCCAACTTTGTGTTCCAGTTTTGAAAGTAATTCTTACCCGAGCTGGATCAATACATGAAACTGAATAAATATAAGCTAGTAATCCAAATGGCTGTTGTTTCATTCTTTCTTATCAATTTATTCTTTCTTTAAGTAGCATTGAGGGGGATATAAGAAGATAATGTACTAATGCTACGCATGTTATGTTTTTTTTTTTTTTTTTTTAATGAGCTGAATCTCTATAATATATGTGTGATGTCCACTGGATCACCTGAAATTTAAGAAAAAAAGGAATATTCCTCTTGAAATATCTAAACTTCAACTGCAGAGCAGTACACCATTACAAACAGTCTTCATGTGCTGAGTATCTGGTTTTCCATGAATTATGTGGCCAACAATAATTATACATATTTTTATCATTTAAGAACAACTGTCACCATAATCATCACAAGGTCCCTGTAAATATGCTATTCTAGCTGTCATTCCCAAAGCTCTTCAAATGGAGAGTTTGTTTGCAAAAACTGCTAAGTCCATATGTGCCAAATGGAGATATTTGCGATTAAAGGTCAAGAAAAATAAAGAGAATAATAAGAAAATGTTTGCTTCTTTTGATCATAACTTCAAAAATGTACCTTTATATGTAGTGACCAATATATAATTTAAAAGGTATTATTTTGTACTTTATGACAGAGACCGTACTTCAAAATCTTAAAAAATGGACATATCGGTTTTTGCAAACAAACTCTTCAAATATTAACATCACACATTTCCCTGAAAATATGCCAAATTCATGAAGTTTGTGCAAAAGTGAAAAAATTTACAAGTACCCTTCCTGAACATGTTTAATTTTCGACTACAAGTGAATATAATTATTGCATGTTCAATGATAAGCTACAAAAGACTTGCAAAGTATAGTCACCATTATCTATATTATAATACAAAAACAATTACACATGTAGTAGGGATTGTGATTGCTTCGAAAAATTGACAAAAATACAAAAATTTTCAATACTGCATGGTTAATCAAGTTTGGATCCTCTGTCATGTAACACAGTGATGCTCTACAAGTACATTGTATAAATACCTAAACATACTCGATCAGAGAAGCATGGTCTTGACTTTACAAGTAGGCTTTAGGTGGGGTATTTATGTAGATGATAGAGCCAGAGGGGGGCCTCCCTGGAACCCCCCAGACCTCGGCCATCAACCGTGCGATCATTACAAAATCCACACACAAATTGCCTGTGACATAATCTATAAAACGGTAATGTTGATTTTCAACAACAACAAAAAAAAGTACCTTGGCTAAATTATGCTAATTTGAGCATGAAATCAGACCATTTGCCATAAATAAAGTTCCAAAAAGGCACATTTTTTGTTTTTTGTGTAAATATTCTTTCTAGTGTCCATAGCAAATGAAAGAGAAAAAACTGTGCCATCAAAAAATTCTGAAGTATTTTTTTTTTCTATTTACTCATGTATTTCTTTATTTCTTACTTTTTGTTTTTCATTGCCTTTTCAATGAAATTTGTCAGCAACATGTCCAGCATGAAAATATTCATGTTATTGATTACAATCAATAACCCCCCAAAATAATCATGCCTTCATGAAATTTGGCATGGAATGTCAAAGGGAAGGAGGGCTCATAGCCCCCCCCCCCCCTCAACCGGGCCTACTATTTATGGAAACAGAATTGCAATCAATACAGTTGACACAACATGTATCATATCATTGATCTTCTTCACCTAAATAAGGCATCATTGTACAATATTGAACACTTGTAATCCTTCCGAGTTTTGACAGATGTAGCAACAACTAATGCATGCAAACTGAATTTCTTATAGAGTGATTTCATGTGACGTCATGTTGGCCACCATAATGGTGGCTTCCATAGCAAAGGCGATCAATATTCATTTATGCATGCCTCTCTAACAAAGGTGTTCTTTTGCCTTAGGTTTCCCTGAAGTAAACATTGCTGCAGCTTTTGTATGCAGTCTTGATTTCTAGTCGGTTTAGGCAATTGACTTCACTAGGCTGCGTTCACATAGAAGTATACGGTATTCGCTATTTGCTATTCGGGCACCCAGTACACCATCACCCGCACCGTCAACTCGCCATCCCATGCAGTGAGGATTTCTTCCTCCTACATCCCAGCAAATCTTATTAACAATTTCTAAACTGCATCAGAATGTCAGTCTACATGCTTATTTTTGCTAAAGGGCAAATCCAGACCAAAATTGTCCTTATTTCATAAACGAGAGACGGTATACGCTGCAAGAAAATCGAACAAGCTCATTTCCCACTTTGCTATACTATTCTATGCTATTCGGTACATTCAAATAGTGCCCTCTTATGTGAACCGGTGTTAGGAAATCCTATTGTTCGATTCAAGCTATTCGCGTGCCTTGAAAACGAGCCCCAAATACCCAAATAGTATACTTCTATGTGAACGCAGCCTTATGGTGGGCAATTGTGACATCACTGCTAACACTCTATAAAATATGATTGTCAATTGCAGGTTATCTTAATAATTTGTTACGAGATCAAGGGAAGAATTATCCATAAGTTTGACGTGGCACATTAGTGAACTAATCTATTTAACTCCATCTACTCTAATGCCGTGGATTTATCAATGATGGGCTGCAGATGTTTCGTGGAAAAAGAAGTTGAACCAATTGAGCTTCTACCCACAAGTTTTTCAAAGTACAGTACATCAATTACATAAAGGTGAAAATGTACAAAATAACTCTGGGTCCCGTAACCCTAGGGATCAATGATTCCCACCAATTTTGTTTCATTTTTTAAAAAGATTTTTCCCCCTACTCCAAAGAAGATGGATGCAATAAATTTGAGCACATGCATATTGTACTGCATCAATGCTAATCAAAGGGGTGACAAACGTATGTGGTAACTTAATCACAACATGGAGACATGATCTTCATCCCAAGAGCATGGATGACCATTGGAAGATTCTACTATTTAGCTGCTATTTGTAGCATTCCCCCCCCCCCAAAAAAAAAAAAAAAAATGAGGGAAAGAAAAAAAATTACATGCGAGTGTCTGTCAACAGTTTTCTCTCTTGAATATCAGACCATAAAAAGGTTTTATTAAAGCAAGTCAGAATTGCCTGGAGAGAAGGGGGTGCTTAATCATGAGCGCAGCAAGATTCGTATCATGCGGAATGCCAAGCTGTGTGTGGCCAAACATTCTTTGATATGCTTGGAACACCTCACAGATGAATGTATTGATTAACATGTGGCCATGAAGAGGATATTTTTTTTACTATATAAGTCAAAACTATTTTCAGTTACTAGTATATACAACAATACACAATTTAAAACATTAACAATCACACATTCTATGCAACAAACTCTTTTCGTCGGCAAGCCCAGTTCTACTTTTAATGTTGAAGTGCTGCAGTACATCCTGGTAACAGCTTCATGCTAAACTACCGCTGAGCCTGATGAGGCTGACTCTTCAACAAGAATGTAAGTTCCAACGTCAGAGGAGCATATGCTGTATCTCAAAAGAGGAAAAAGCAAGGGTATTTAGACCTACACACTGATGGTAGCTGTCTCTTCTCACTGGGCTTCTAATCTAACGTTGGAATGGTGCTCGGTCAATGGGCTTGGTGAGAGCTGCAACTACTCTCTCTCTCTCTCTCTCTCTCTCTGCCTGAGGTGATGTGTGGTGTCATAGCTCCTCAAGGTCTTCAAACGATACTCAATGAATCCATGATCCTTGCCATACAGGTATACTCCTGAAATATAAAAATGCATTGTAAGTCAAAGCTTTTTCTTGAGTCTCAACAAATTTGACTTTGGCACAGAGTTGACTATAACTGATGAAGATCTGATAGCAGTAGAAATACATGTAGTGGCATTCTTATGGAAGAAAACGAAAATAGGTTTATTATAAATGAACGGCGCAACTGGCATGTGGAACTTAAGTTACATTACGTTACGTTGAAGTTAACGTTCATCGAACCCAAGTCATGGAATCAGGCCAATCTGCACACAACTTTATTAGACATCTATGAGAAGGTACATCACAATCCCCACATTGCCTGTATATTTGCACAATGAGTTTATTAAGAAATAGATGCAATTTCCCTGTAAAGGCCATTTTTTTTTTTGGGGGGGGGGGGGGGGGGGGGGGAGGTCATGCCCATAATCTGAAAAACTTTGGGTCCTTGCCCCCTAACTAAACAAGGATGATCAACTCCTCGTTTGGTTGCTTAATTCTGTCCACTAGCTCTTGAGAAAAGTTGAAAATGTTGAAGTTTTTGCAAGCTAGATGAATAAGATACCATGTATGTCACTTAATCTTTCTGCTAAAGAGGGCTAAAAAAAGTTGTAGATCACATAAACTTACGAGTATAAACTTACATGTCCTTTTGCATCTTGTGTGGTGTCTCACAAAGTGGGGTACTGCATCGCAACTGCCTTGGCCACAACATCCTTTGCTCACTACTTGGTATCTGAATTTAAAAAGAAAGCAAGAAAAATGTTAATCATATTCTACGACGCAAAAATCAAAAATTTGGCCCTCATTTTAATCTTTTAAGGGGCTGAACTATTTTTATGTTTTTTTTTGTTCTTGGCATTAATTTCTATTGCTATTCAGTACCACTGTTTCAAGTACATTTATTGCTACTTGAGCCAGATATCAGTTAATACATATGAACATTTCATGCAGATAGGTTAAGTGTGAATGTGCACAGTTAGTAGAAAAATTTATACAAGATGTGATTATCCATTGAACTTCATGGCACATTAACTCCCACTTTTTTTATTAATCATTGTGATGATTAAATCATAAGTATTGGGACTATTATCAAATCAATATACATGTGGCCCGATGGGGCTACCACGAAAATAAGTCAGCGTGGAGTCTTGTACGTACACTCTGTTTACATGTTTTATACAAGTATACCAGTCTTTACTTTTAAATCTATAACCATCACTTCATTAACAATGTTACACTTACCGGTCCATTCTACTTTCTTTCCTTTTTTTTTTTTTGGGGGGGGGGCAAATTTTAGTCTGCTTTTCTCTATACTTGAGAAGACCAAAAAAAAAAAAACAAAACCAAATGAACAGGCAAATTACATGGTTATATATTGGATGGAAATGTACATTGTAGTACAAGACATGACAATGGGAAACTGGTATTCCAGACCAATTTTCAAATTATAATAATGATATATGAATGATAATAATATTCTACATAATTGAACTTACGCTGTACAGTTTTCTGCTTCCATTTTCAACAACAAATATGCTGCAATGATCTTGATGTGCTGATGTCTCCTCAGAACAGTCAGAACTCCTTCCCTCAGCTTTTGAAGTATCTCTTCCCCCTTGAAGTGATGTGTGTGTTGAATTCCTGGGCAAATAAGTAAAATTTAATGGTTTTATGAATACCAGGTAATACAAATGGCATGAGGATAGTAGGTTCCTCCAGTTTACATTATAAACTTGAAGAGCAAAATCATTTAACATACATATTTGACATAAGCAACAGCTCTACTTTCAAATACACAACTCAAGACTGACCATAACATGGTTTTCACTTCTGTCGATACGGCAAGTACACGGTACACATTTTTCTTAAATACAAGTACTAACCTGCAAGACATTCATTGTCAGAGGGAAGGACAGCTCCAAAACTGCTCCATGAAGTATCTTGAAAATCATTTCTTCAAACAAAATAAAACCAACCAAGCATTCAGTCTCTTAATGTAGCCTCTTATGTAATTACTAAGACTCTAGAATGTAAAATAAATATAAATCAATTTCAAACTAGTCTCCCTTCATTAATCATTGTGGAAAACAACAGAATAGCTTACAGCAGGGTGGAATAATGCAATGGAAGTCCATATCTCAGAGGCTCCTTCGCTGATGTTGGCCCGGTGTTTCCAGCATTCGTCAACCCTGAATTCAATGGCTAGTCGTTGTATGACCACATCTGGTACTTTGCAATCTGGTGATCTGCACCCTCTTCGTGTGACAGAGACTGTACAGCTATCAATATCTGTCTTTGTTCTCCAAATGATGACCCCTACACCGAGTTCCTTTAAATCACCATCACTCCCGAAGAGCTGTCATGTCTACGTCCTTATCTGGAGGAAAGTATGAAAACACAAGGTTCAGAAATGGATGTAGAACTCATTTCCACAAGACCATGCAGTTGTTTTGTCCACACAAATACTAAGTGAGCACCAATACAAAAGCTAGTAGGCCTATTACTTTTTTTTAGCTACATCATCATATAACGTTAGAATTAAAGACCCAAAGATGATCTCTGCCAAATTTCAATACCTAAGGTCACCTGTAACTTTCATAAAAAAACAATGTTGAAAATAGTACCAGTCATCGTCTGCTACAAGGGGATCGATCTCCATGATGTGTGAGCACGCTGATCTTCAGATAGAAGTGCGATGTCACAGTGGACCAACACTTAACACGAACAGTACACGCATCATACTTCTTACCTAGTACAGTATCACGACACATGACGTGGGAGCTAGGTGTACGTGGTATTCTTCCAGCTGTTTGGATGCTCAAATGTAGCGGCAAATAAAAGTCCTTTTTACTACATACAGTGTATATAATGAACAATAATCATAAAAATCACCAAATTTCACCATTCTTTATTACCGTACTGATCGAGATCACCATCTCGTCTGGCAACACAGACCAGTGTCAGTGATTCGGCTGTCAACTCAACAATAGCAATGTAGAGTACGTGTCTGGCGCTAGGCGCTTCTAATGTATTGCTTTAATTAGCACAGCTCAGTAACAGTTAGGACCCTATAGTATAAGTTCGATCTCTACACTCGACCACAGTAATCTCTGTGTGATGATATGCTTATGAATGTCAATTCAATGACCAACGACCAACGTTTCATTCATCACTCTTTTTTTTTTGTGAATAGTTCAAGCCCTAGATCCCAACGTGTACAATTAAAGTGTTGTCTAAAGACTCAACGTATTATTAGATCCCAACACCTAGCGTGTACCATCAGCTGAGTTTCGGCTTCGGATTCTAGCTGTTCGTAAGGTGTTCTAAATATGACCAGCCCCATATAGCTAACTGTGTACAAACCATTGTACCGTACATTAATTGTTCGAAGGAGCGCCAGTACGGGCCCGGGGTTATTCGTATAGAACCCTAAAGGTAACTTACATAAATGGTCGTTTACGGAGAGGTATAATTAGATCGATCTATGGTTTGCTTACCTTCAAAAATGTGAATAATATCTCCGCCCCACTCAATTTGAAGACAGAAATTTTCTCCCGTCCATCACGACATCCAGGCTCAGATTCTCACGATTGCACTTACAGTGTACACGCACGTAAATCTGTGATCCTATGCATAATACACGCACAGCTAGCGTACAGCACGCAATTGCACACAGGGTCACAGTCCACGCACAGGCGACGCGTCGCTCTTCAGGCAAACCTGCCCGCGCCCAAGCCAGGGGAAATTGCGGCTGGTGATTGGCTTAGAGTAAACACATGACAGGGGAATTCTCAATTTCTATTGGCCTAGCCAAATGCGTTTAATTATGTATTCACTCAGAATTCACTCGGCTTAATTTTCACTCGGAATTCACTCGGCGAATGGGTTTCACACAAATTTCACTCGTTACAAGAGTGAAATTCACTCGACAACGAGTGAAAGTCACTCTTAATTGAGTGAAATTTTATTCACTCCTTCCGAGGAGTGAATTATTCACTCGAAATTTTTTAGAGAGTAGATTGAAACACAAGCCTGTGGGTCAGAGGGGAAAACGTGATTTTCAGCAATAAAAGTAAAAACGTGTAAACCATGTATAAAGTGCCCTCTTTTTCCTTATGCATCATAGAGATAATGTGGACATAAGAAGACAATTGGTAGTCCTTGTCCTTGTCTTTTTTCTTACCAAAGCTTTTACACAATTGATATAAATGATTTGTGTATTCATGCAAGATTTCTCATAAAAGTCAAACAGGGGAAAGGTCAGCCATGGCTGAATTTGCCCCATTGGGTCTGACCAAACTTGCCACATACATTATGAAGCAATTCACATGCCTTTGTGGTTAAAAGACCTATTTAAGAAAAGCAATTCTGAAATTAAGTTTAAATGAAGTTTAAGTTCCCCATAATTATGTTTGGCACACACAGCAGCTAGTAATATCAAGCTTACAAGGAGATATGCCTTTTCGTTTTCATTTTAATCCTGATGAAAAGCTTTGATATTTCAAGTTAAACCAAAGGGCCCCAACGCACTGGCATTCCCACCTTTTGATACTTTTCCCCCTTTTACCCTTCATTTTTTTTTACTTCTCGTGGATTCATTTCATCGAAGTTTTAATATTTCATAATTGATTTTTGTCTTTCAGAAGCACATGAAAAATGCGTAACTACAAGCAAAAGACAACGCGAGGACATATTCCTCGTGATGTAATGGAGAGAGCAGCAAATGCTTTTGCTTGCGGACAGAGTGTGCGGAGTGCTGCCAATGAATTTGGTGTCAGTGATATCAGTAACTCTATTTGAAAAGAAATATATTGTGGCTTGAAAAGAAAGAAAGTTGAATTGAGGGGACTATGCTGCCTATACTATAGAGTTTAAGATCTCAGTGACCTGTAGGGTACTTAGTATAACTAAAACAGATTACTGTCGTTATAATAAACAAATCTCTCTCGTTTTGAAAAACATTGCGTAACAAAATCTGATATAACAAAATAATTTTCTTGGTCCAAACACTCATTCTTTTTGGGATTTTTCTGTCTTTTCTGCTTTTTTTCTGGATTATCAATTTGATACAACGAATGTAACTTTGTCATGCCTGAGGAGTTTTTCACAACAAGAGTCCATTGTATAACCGTTGTATAACCATATGAATATCAATCTGAATTTGTTCAGATATCATTCTTTTATGGTTACACACAATGATTATTTTGTCAAATTCATAGTTAAATGTTTTGCTTCAAACAAGACAATGGCTTGTAATAGGGCAATATGTCGAAATAATTTCTGGTATATTTTTTGCTTTACTGTTACCTAAAACCTTGCCAGCTTTATTGATAACCATGAACACATATTCCACAAGGATCTTATCTTTCATACGGCTGTAGCTGGAAAAGGACACAGGTTTTGCTGAGGTTTTTGATACCCCGGTTATTAAAGTGGCCCACAATTTGTTTAATAGGACCTGAAACTCTAAACGTGGATTTGATGACTTTTCTTCTATTTTACAAAGTTTATATATATATATATATATATATATATATATATATATATAGTGTGATGATGCTGATATTCCTACCGTAC
The DNA here is from genome assembly GCF_040938485.1 of Diadema antillarum. Taxonomy (NCBI): domain Eukaryota; kingdom Metazoa; phylum Echinodermata; class Echinoidea; order Diadematoida; family Diadematidae; genus Diadema; species Diadema antillarum. The sequence goes on along the minus strand of NW_027271031.1, from coordinate 758,943 downwards.
GCCTCTGTCATCTTAAATGAAATTATAGTTGAGACAATGTAGATAACAGAAGATGTCGCATGAAACCGGCAGAGTTGTGAAGCTTTCGACCGTGGTCTTCCTCAGCTTTAATATCTGTTTGTGAAACAAATTATATGTTTTTGAGTATAACAAATCTGGAGTCATAAACACAATATATCAACGAGACATGAAAACTCGTCACATTGAGGACGAGTTAGGTGATACGCTTGTGGTCATCAGATGACAGTCATCTGTGATCGACAAAGAAAAGAATGTGATATAGGCACCTTGAAGTTATATTGAGCGTGCATGCGAAACCGTTTCTGTAACCACTCGGCCACGGGTCATCCACGGAAATGGTAAGACAAAAAAAAAAAAAAAAACAATGTATAGATATAACAGGGGGAAAGTCAATGCCCACTCAACTAACGTGGCCGTGTGAACATCTATTGCATTGCTAGACGGAAAAGCGGCCTTGTAACGACTGAGGTCGCTATGCCATTTCTGGCAACTTGGGAAAAATACGTCCCGCAGACATAAAACCTATAATCGGCTGGTTTTGATACCTTGCCTTTAATCACAATTTTCAGTGTAATGACGTCATCAAATTACAAAACAATGACATCGTCTTGAAAGACAATTGTTCAAAGTACAACACCTCAGTCGTCGTCATTACATACTATGATCGGTTTGACAAAGTCAACCTGCAAAATGTTGCTGCAGTCGAAGCAATGTGGTCTCCAACACACAAAAAAGAGGGATATGGCGTGTGTGTGTGTCTGTGTGTGTGTATAGGTGCGTTTATATACGAACGTGATTTCTACATGGACGAATATATAATACAAATTGAAGAAAAAAAAGTAAAATAAAAAAAAATTGTTTCGTGATCTTGTGGGGTTCGAACCCGCAACCTCACGTCTCTGAGACGGCGCCTTTAACCACTCGGCCATACGTCTCGACGAGAAAATATGGGGAACGTAAACTTATGTATATGAAAGATACATGAGGAATCGTTTTGTCCACATTCCATTTTCATTTTCAGTTTTAAACTGCAAAATTGTCAATCTGATGAGGAGATTTCAAAGAATAAAATGCATGATTACTGCAGCTTATTGTCTCAGCTACAACATACTAAAGTTTCAGAGGAAATGAAGCAAAATCAGCTGAGATAAAGGTGCTTAAACGTTGTTAAGTCAATGCATGCTTTTAAAAAAAATCACCTCCCATAGACATAACACGTAAACTTGTCCGATTTTGCATCTTTACTTTTAATCACAATTTAAAGTATGATGACGTCATCAAATTTCAAAACCATGACATGGACTTGAAAGGCAAATGTTTAAAGGACAACATATGTGAATTTGGGATAATATTGAGCTTAAACAACAGAGATACGAGCAAATGAATGTCAGAAACAGTACCTCAAAAAAATCAATTCCACTTTTTTTATTCAAAATGACGATATGATCACTTCATCGCGTTTTCCTGGCAATATTGATACTAGGAATGTTATTTACAATTCATATGCTTTTGTAATATGCAATAGAAATATCGGGTCAACGGACGATTTAAAGAGCTATGGCGAAATAAACAAAGACATGTTTTTTCACTATATTTGCAGAAAGACGCGCGCGCGGAATTTCAACTTTGACGCCAGTGCATTCCTTTGTTATAGGTCAACATCGATCGGAAATCAGTGGATATTGTTACTCAAAGTATCAGGAATCCAAATCAGTCAAAAAAATTGCATTTTCATGTTGGTTACGCCCTCTGCGCGTGAAAAATTAAAATTGTCTGAAACTTCGAGATTTCCCATTGGGAAGTCGTTTTGAGCCTTTTAAAATTTTGACGCGCGCGTAGGCGCGCGTAATGAAGACCTGGGTAACTAGCGTTAAAAAGTAAGATAGAGCGTGACCTGAACTTTATGTCCACCGAAAATGATGCAGAAATGACATCTAGTTATGAAGTTATGATCGATCATGTGACAAGGTCCGAAAATCACAAAATGGCGCCTAGATGACGTCATAGATATGTTACTGTCATGAAAACCTTATTGTGGCTAGATATTGTTATGAGACATGTTGACTGAAAATTTCATGTCATTCCGTAATGTCATTGTTGAGATATTGACGACACAAAATTGTCCAGAAAGAAAGAAGAATAAAAAAAAACGAGATATGAAACTCGTCACACTGAAGACGAGTTAGGTGATACGCTTGGGGTCATCAGATGTCGGTCATCCGTGATCGACAAAGAAAAGAATGTAATACAGAACCTTGAAGTTCTAATGAGATACTTAGTTGAACTTTTTTGGGCCTACATTATTCAGATCACATTTGTTTTTCTGTCACACAAACTAAGTGGAAATTCTGTGCGTGTGCGACTAAGTCGATTTACGGACTTTTTGAGTACTTACAGTGCATAAACTTAGACCCCGTTTACGGTGCGGGGCTGGGCCGAGCCGCGGCCGAGCTGCAATCAAGGACAACCTCAATTGCGAGGCCGAGCCCCGCAATTTAGTCCGTTTACACTGCCGGGCTCGGCCGCGCTTTTGATTCGAACCTTTCAATATTTTGTCGTAGTGGCGCTCTACCCTTTTAAACAAACGCAATTTGGTATTGTCTGGTTTTCAGATCCTTTGCCAACTGAATTCCGTGGCGACGAAGTCGCCGTTCGGGCAAAGGCCTTTGTCGAAGGAGAAAATCCTTTGCAGGACAAAACCACCTTAAACTATACTAGTTTTCGACGTTGAAGTAGTTAATATCCTGAATAGCGAAATAGTACAGGCGAGGGTTTGGAAGCCAGACTAAAATTGGCCGCGCATTTAGCCCAGTTTGCGCTTACACTGAGAAAAAGGCCGGGCGCGACCGCGGCTCGGCCGCGGCCGAGACCACCTCCAGAGCGTGGCCTAATGCGAGGCCAATTTTGGCCCCGCATTTGGCCTTTTGCGCGTTTACACCGAACGCGGCCGAGCCTCGCACTGTAAACGGGGTCCAAGTGATCCTCGGCACGTACAAATAAAACATGACAATTAAGTGTTTATAACCATCCTGGCTTTAACAGTGGCCTTTTAAAACATGACCTTTGACCATTATTTACATAACCAATATGACTCCCTCTAATCTTGCTATCACAATGATCAGTTCAGAGAGCTCTTACAACTATATACAAGCCTGTGAGATTTACCAGCAGTAAAACCAATGAAGCCTCCGATACAAAACAGGGGATATAGAGCAAGTGAGTCTGTTTACATGAGAATGTGATTTATCCTGGACGAAAGTGATACCTCAATTAAAGAGAAAAGGGCAAAACATCACCTTTAACCATGTAACTATAGGTCTCCTCCAACTAAGAGTACACTTTGAACGTAAGCTTATACGTGAATGATAATTTATGACGATCTCACGTGATCGACACACATTCAAAGGGGACAGTTAGAAGTGGAAGGAGTGCTTAATCGTGTCATTAATTCCTAATCAATGACACCACTACTTTAGGCATATCATAATTTCTCATCTAAAATCAATGGCCTATAGGACTCATGCACCATTACTTGTATCGTGCATAAACTTTGTTTTTTAAGCTTTGAGTGAAACGTGTCATAACATAATTCTGTAATTCCATCAGCAGTGATCGATATAATAAAGAAGAAAGATATATCACCGTATTGAACGCTTAGAACCTAACGGGGGGGGGGGGTATTATAGCATGATACTCGGTTCTTTACTGCCCAGATGCCAACAACACCCATCACCCACGGCTACGCATAGAGAAACAGCCATGGCGAAAATAAAACTTTGCTTTCTCGTAGGCAGAATGACACAGAACCCCGTCAAACACACTTTTATTGGCAGGGATGGGCATGAAAAAGTGTATTACTAATACTAAACAGCGTATGCATTCCATTCATGTGGCGCGAGATACCTCTATAGCAACATAAAGCCTGTCTTCAACTCCGTTGGTCGAACAATGGCAACCTGAAATTTCAAAGAGATGAGCGAGACGCTATATACACCTGGCCCAGAGTTAATTTATTCAGTTCTCATTCCTACTTTAAGTTGGGTTATGCTATTGTAATCATTCCCATCTGCAGTATAACAAAACCAAAGTGAGGGAAAAGGGGAGAGAAAAACGAGAGGTGGCAAAAGGAAAACTGCATGCACAACTGCAATCCATGTCATTGCGTGTGACAGGTGAAGCAAATGTATTAGTTGTTATAGCAGTGGTTTATGAGCATAAACTGGCAAATAGACAGACAATGTCAAATATAAAAACCATCAATTTAATGTCAGAGAAGATGGTAAACAAGATGCATTGAAACTGTAACTAAATCGCTGCTCTTCTACTCGATCACGGAACGTCTAACTCTATATTCAACAAAAAACAAATGTTAGGGGAAAGAAACAAATTTAGATATAACATTCTTAAATTAAAAACAAGAAAAAAAAATGTCCACGTCAGGATTAAAAAAAAAAAACGCCGCACGAACATGCATTATATTCTAGATGGGAATACGGTCTTGATGCAAAGGTCCAATGATTGTCTCATTACTTTAAAAGCAATCTATGGTTCCCTTACCATCACCAGTACCACACCACAATGACGTCTCTAAAATCAATGGTAGCACATTTATCATTGCATCATGCATTAACTCCCTTTGCCTAAACTACCAGTGGAACGTGTCATATTATATTGCGTATTTCGATCAGTAGTGATTGACTTTAAAGAAGAAAGATGATGCAAAAAATTGAACGCTTACCACATTGCTTATAGGGCTATTCCAGTTTGGTACTGATCTGTTCTATTCTCCCAGATGCCAGCAACATAATATCACCTATGGCTAACTAGTGAAACAGCCATGACGAAAATAAACGACAGAGAACCCCGTCATAATCACTACACTTGGAAAGGTGTTGCCCGAAATTCCTCATTATGAAGCAATATCAAGTCACTTCCTTCCCTGCCTGTCTTTAACTCCGTTATTTGGTCAAACAATAACCTGGAATTCCAAAGAGATAAGCGAGACGCCATGCACCTGGACTAGAGTTAATTAATTCAGTTCCCATTCATGTTAGTTATGTAAACGAACACGTTCCTAAATATCCTGCTACAGTATAACAAGAACAAATGAAGAGAAAAGGAAAGAGAAAACGAATCGTGGCAAGCGGGACACTGTAACAAGGGGAAATTTACAACATTAAGTGTGACAAAATTATTGAAGCAAACCCAATCTCCAAACTCCAATACAAAGCAAGGGAAATAGAGCAGCCGTGTTCACGGGTTACGTACACTTGATAAAATAATACGATAAATGACATCGGAGTAAAGCTGAACTGCCGAAAAAAAAAGAGAGAAAAAAAAAGAAGAAAGAACGGATAAAAGTCCTGCGGGGGTCGAACCTCTCGCCTTCCGGTATGGCGTTATGAAGAACCAGCGCGCTAACAGATTATGCCACATTGCTGTCCTGAAGATCGAGTGCAAAACTTAAATGTAAATACTATTGTGACAGTGTCGACTTGTGATGGCGCTATTCAATTTCTCACAAGTGGCAGCGTGGATTCGATCAATATACAGTTGCAAAGAAAAATTGGGAATCGTTCCGTACAGATTGCATTCTCATTTTCAGTTTTAAATTGCAAAATTGTCAACCTGATGAGGAGATTTGAAAACATAAAATGCATGATTACTAAAGCTTATTGTCTAAACTACAACATATTTATGTTTCAGAGGAAATGGAGCAAAATCAGATGAGGTAAAGGTGCTTAAACGTTGTCAAGTCAATGCATGGTTTAAAAAAAAAATCACCTCCCATAGACATAACACGTAAACTTGTCTGATTTTGAGTCTTTACCTTTAATCACAATTTCTAGTGTGATGACGTCATCATATTTCAAAACCATCACATGGACTTGAAAGGCAAATGTTCAAACTGCAACATATCTGAATTTGGGATAATATTGAGCTTAAACAACAGAGATACGAGCAAATGAATGTCAGAAACAGTACCTCAAAAAAATCAATTCCACTTTTTTCATCTAAAATGACGATATGATGACGTCATCGCGTTTTCCTGGCAATATTGATACCAGGAATGTTATTTACAATTCATATACTTTTGTAATATGCAATAGAAATATAGGGTCAACGGACGATTTAAAGAGCCATGGCGAAATAAACAAAGACATGTTTTTTCACTATATTTGCAGAAAGACGCGCACGTGGAATTTCAACTTTGACGCCAGTGCATTCCTTTGTTATAGGTCGAAATCGATCGGAAATCAATGGATATTGTTACTCAAAGTATCAGGAATCCAAATCAGTCAAAAAAATTGCATTTTCATGTTGCTTACGGGCTCTGCGCGCGGAATTGCGCGGACGGACGCGCACGCGAGAAAATGTTTGAAACGCTTAAAATTGTCTGAAACTTCGAGATTTCCCATTGGGAAGTCGTTTTGAGCCTTTTAAAATTTTGACGCGCGCTTACGCGCGCGTAATGATGACCTGTGTAACTAGCGTTAAAAAGTAAGATAGAGCGTGACCTGAACTTCATGTCCACCGAAAATGATACAGAAATGACATCTAGTTATGAAGTTATGATCGATCATGTGACAAGGTCCGAAAATCACAAAATGGCGCCTAGATGACGTCATAGATATGTTACTGTCATGAAAACCTTATTGTGGCTAGATTTTGTCATGAGACATGTTGACTGAAAATGTCATGTTATTTCGTTATGTCATTCTCGAGATATTGACGACACAAAATTGTCCAGAAAGAAAGAAGAATAAAAAAAAATAAAGAGAGATTTTGACAATCACAATAGGTGATACGCTGATAGCGTATCACCTAATAAAGAGAGATTTTGACAATCACAATAGGTGATACGCTGATAGCGTATCACCTAAATATAAATTGAGCATGAGTTAATAGTTACATGGCATACTTTGTGTGTGGTGGTGCATGTCAGGCAGGAGTGGGGTAGTATAAAGAATTAGGTTCAGTGTTACAAGTGTGTCAGTCGTGTCAGTGCAGATAAAGGATTGTTAACAATTAATTTCCCCCAACATCACATGATCACTCACATCCCGCCACAAGACAGCCGCAAGACATCCAGGCAACTCAAACGTCTGCTTAGCAGGTAATTATTTTATTTAGTTTATCTACGATATATGTTTGATAATTTCTATTGTATGATATGTTTGTATGCTACATATACTCACTATATACTCATTAACAGTTATACATTGTTGAATGTGTTGCAAAGTGCCAAAAAATATTGCCAAGTATGCCATGTAACTATTAACTCATGCTCAATTTATATTTGATATATTGTGTTTATGACTCCAGATTTGTTATACTCAAAAACATATAATTCGTTTCACAAACAGATATTAAAGCTGAGGAAGACCACGGTCGAAAGCTTCACAACTCTGCCGGTTTCATGCGACATCTTCTGTTATCTACATTGTCTCAACTATATATATATATATATATATATATATATATATATATATATATATATATATATATAAATATATAAATAAATAAATAAATAAATATATATATATATATATATATATATATATATATATATATATATATATATTGCTTTGAGAGGATGGCCGCAGTGACTTTGTTGTGCTCATAACTGACAATAAGTACGTGTATTAGCCTACTTACATGTAAAAATGTTTTGTTTGGTGTTGTTAAACTCTAAAACATTAAAAACTTGGAAGTAAAATAACGGGTTTGTACTTGAGTGATCTTTACCTGGGTCAGTGATCAACTTACCCCGTGTGACACAACTTACCCCAGAGGGTGGATCAACTTCCCCCTTAAATGGGGCAAGTTGAGGCATTTGACCTCTATTTTTTCAAAGGTCATACTGAATTTTTGAGTGAGAGTTAGTGAGAAATAACTATCTAAAAATGTGTACTAGTAAATTAGTAATTTAACAAGAAGCAAAATACTTTTTATTGCAAAATTATCAATACTTTCAGTCAAAACGTGCTAAAAGGAAAAAATGGCTCAACTTACCCCACATTTCCCTACTATAACATCAACAACTACTGATTCATCAGTATCGACACGTCATTTATTGATGGTTTTTTTTTTTTTGATAACTCAGGCAGTGGTACATCAGAGAGGTAAAAGGCCATTCATTTTCTTGTTTCTCGCTAATGTTTTTGCAAGTCCTTCCCAGAAGAGCATTTGCTGGTATCTTTCTTCCATCCATTGGAAGTAGGGCTTATTCTTACTAAGGAACAGTCGTACCAGATAGGGAAGCTGGTTGTCCGGAATGTCCTCGCGAAAGACCATGACGACGTTTTCTAGTTGGACGTCGTTCATGTGCGCCACGGCCATTTGGAGCGTCATTAGGTAGTTGGCATCGTTGACAGATGCATTGCTAACGATTACAAGGTTCTTGAAGCTATTCTCAATAACACTATTGATGGCGTCATAGCGCGTACCCCCCAGGGGCAAATCGTCGTCGCCGCACACGATCCTGTCGCGAAGGAAGTCTGGAAGATGCTCCTGGACAGCATCCAGAAACTCCTCAAGTACCCAGTCGTCATCTTCATCCGGGTAGATAATATTGAGGTCGTAACGGTAATCCTGGTGCTCGCGTGCGTCCTCCAACTCGTAGTATCCAATGATAAGAAGCCTCAAATGAAAACACTTGTAGTTCAGCCACCATCGGTTTCTCCAAGCCAAAACTGAGCCAGTAATGAAAAATATGATCAGCACACTTGCAGAAATGTAAACGGTCAGGTTTGGTCCACAGACGTCGTCAGGGTAAAATTCTAAAACTGATTTTCCCACAAATTTTGAGATAGACTGAGCTGAGCAAACAGTGGTCCGGGGATTTTCCAATGTCAGACTACCTTGACTAAGGAAACCTCTAAACCAAGCGAGGTTGCAAGTGCACGAAAGTTGATTCTGAGATATGTCAAAATATTTCATCGGAAGGAAGGTGTCATCTTCTACGCCATTGAAAGCGTTTTGATATAAAGAGACCATGAACAATTTCTCATTTTGCCTGAAGAGGTCCTTTGGAAGGATTCCACTGAGTTTATTTGTACTCAAATGCAAGAAACGCAGAGATTTTAAATACCGGAAGTGATCAAAAGTAACAGAAACGATATTGTTCTTATCAAGATATAACTTTTCTAGAGATGACAAATTGGCGAACAATTGCGTGGGAAGGCTTGTAATTCCACATTTTGTAAGATGTAGTTGCCTCAAACGGAAGAGACCGTCGAATGTATTTGGAAACAGAGTGCCGAGCGGGTTTCTTTTTAAGAAAAGTATCTCAAGGTAAGATAGTGAAGCCAGTACTGGACCAGTATTTATAACCAGTTTGTCTCGGGTCATGGCAGCAGAGCTCAAATCGAGTTTGCGAAGTGAGTTCAGTCCGTCAAATGATGTGCTTCCTATTGCAAAGTTGTTATAGGATAAATCAAGGAATGACAACCGTTGAAGATATTTGAAGGGGACTGCTAATTGTTCTAGGAGTCCTAGACTTCTTAGATATAAGCTTTCTAAATTTTCCAAGCCGGTGAAACCGCTATACAACATTTTGCGAATAGGATTTGACCTTAGGATGAGACATTTCAAGTTGGACAGAAATGAAAATTCACCGGAATTCAAAGAAAATATACGATTTTTGGATAGGTCTAATTTTGTCAGAGACGCAACTCGAAAGAAACTTTTAGGAATCTCCTCAATTCTATTCGCTGATAAATTCAACAAAGTCAGAACTTGGAGTTTCGCAGAAAGCTGAAAATCCAAGTACATGAAGTTATTTTCGGACAATACCAGGTTATGTAGATTTGGAACATGTTGCAGCACTGGTTCTGCGATAGTTGTCAAGAAATTCTGGCTTAGGTCCAGTGTTTGCAGCGATCCAAGGCCCTCAAATGAACGATTTTGTAAACTTCTTATCCTACATGATCTAAGGCTTAATGACAGTAATCCATTCAATCCATTAAACAATCCTTCTGAAAGAAACGATACTCTGTTCCCAGAGATAGATAGGTTTACGAGAGGAGGAATTTGGAGAGTGCTGTTGATTTGGAAGCCGCGGATGCGGACAATCGTGCCGCAAAGTACATGCAGATATTCCAGTGAATCCATCCCAAGAAATGAATTGAACGTGAGATTTTTTATATTATTACTGTCAAGTTCCAGCCCCCTTACATTCTTCAAACGCCGAAATGCGCCGTACGGAACATGAGTGATGTTGTTTTTAGACATTTTAAGTAGGGAAATATTTGCCTTTGTAAGCGGCGTAAAGTCATTGACATTAATTCTTGTGATGTTATTCCTCGTTAGGTAAAATTTGTTGATCGTTGTAAGAAGACGTCCCGTGAAGCGAAATTGATTCCTGCAATTTGCATTAAAGCTCAAGTTTGGCTTAGAGCGGAGCTGGTTTAGTGCGCTGAGGGGAATTGTAGAGAAATTGTTATGGGAAAAATCAATAAAATGAATATTCGGATTCATCGAAAATATGTATGCATCCAGGTGGATGAGATAATTGTAACCTAGGATTAGTTCTTCTAGGCGCCGAAGGGGATAAAAAGCTTCCTTCGCGATATGTTTTAGCTCGTTTCTTAAGAGTTTCAATGTTGTTACTGCAGTCACATCAACGAATGACTTATTGGAGAGGATTTCAAATTTGTTTAGAGTCAGATCAAGAATTGTTATGTCCGGCGGTAGATAAGATGGAACTTCCCGAAGGCCGCGATTACCGCACCTTGCCACTAACTTCTGGCCTTCGGACCGAACCGTGCAGGGATGGCTGGATGAATGCCTCACATATTCTGTGGTCAATGCAAGGGATCCCTGACTCGCCGGGTTACAGAGGCAGGGGAGAAGAATTGCTATGAATCCCGCAAGAAATATGAAAACCATGACGACGACTTGTTGACCGAGGCCTGTGGCGTGTCGTTATGTTGTTGCGGATCGTGTAATACGAGACAACGAATCGTTGACGCCTTTTTTTTCGTAACGTTATTTTCGCTACTCCGCCTGAAACAACGCAATAAAGAATAAAAGATGACATTGGAAAGAAGAGAAAACAACATCTTTTCCGCAAACTTTAACCCTCCAGAATCATGATAGATTAAGGTACATTAGTGCACAGAAAAATGTTACTACTAGAATAACAAGATGGTTGTATGTCATACTGAATTCAAAATATTTCGGTACAAAAACATGGAAAATGTAAATGCTTTGTTCATATTATGTGGTATTCATTATGCGCATATTTAGTGATTATGTTGGAACGGTGAAAAATAAGCTTGAACTTGCAGTTGAACTTTGACTCTCTCCAAAAAGCGTGGAAAAACATGGAATTTATAATTACAAAAACTTCTCCTCAGTTTTTCGATCATGATGAAATTTCGGTAATTTTTCAACTTTATATTAACCTTAGTGATCACAGAAAAAACTTAAAGCGAGGTGGAATCGATTTGCTTCGTACAGCTGATTTTTATGTTGACAGGCACTTTCAATGAACATGTGGTTGAAAAAAAGAGGATGTATTATTCAGTATCTATGAAACTAAGATGACGGAATAAATGTCCTATTTTGATAAAGAACATTGTCTTGAATGTGTATCTGTCACACTATTTTTTACCTATGATTTTAGAATGTAAATTCTATAGTATACAATGTTGAGGTTGGCTTGAAATATGAGAAAAATTTACAAAGCAATTTGACACAAGTTGCACAGGAAATAAGTTCTGTCAATCATGACACTACAGTACGGAATATTTAGATACTTGTATTATGCGTGGCTGTATTTTTATTCCTTTTTTACGTGAAATCCTGACAGCAGAGTGACCTAGTAAAAATTGTTAGAAACACACACACACACACACACACACTAATGTATAAAAATTGACATTCAAAAGGATTGACAAATGGACCCCTATATTCATCATATGAATATACTTGTTTGGAACAAATTTAACGGGCCGGGGGAGGGGGGATCCTCACAACCAGACTGGTAAAATGCCAATTCGTCTTGTGTAGAACAAATATTTGCTTTTCCAAATTCAACAAATTCTTCCGTCGAGATGTTTTCATTGCAACTGATTGACAAATTGCCCTACATCGACGTAAATAAGCACTGACTTGATCAGTGTTTTAGTAGTAGCCATGATAAAATATCATGGGCGTACATAGTCGAGCAGGATTCGAACCTACGACCTCCTGATCACCGGACAGGCGTCATCTCCACTAGACCACCGAGCTCTCGCTCGACGGAAGAATTTGTTGACTTTTAATAACAAAGCAGTACCCGCTGCATGCTATAAGGATTAGAACCAACACTTGCTGTCGGGCGAAAGCTCGGTGGTCTAGTGGAGATGACGCAGGTCCGGTGATCAGGAGGTCGTAGGTTCGAATCCTGCTCGAGTATGTACGCCCATGATATTTTATCATGGCTACTACTAAAGCACTGATCAAGTCAGTGCTTATTTACGTCGATGTAGGGCAATTTGTCAATCAGTTGCAATGAAAACATCTCGACGGAAGAATTTGTTGAATTTTAATAACAAAGCAGTACCCGCTGCATGCTATAAGGATTAGAACCAACACTTGCTGTCGGGCGAAAGCTCGGTGGTCTAGTGGAGATGACGCCTGTCCGGTGATCAGGAGGTCGTAGGTTCGAATCCTGCTCGAGTATGTACGCCCATGATATTTTATCATGGCTACTACTAAAACACTGATCAAGTCAGTGCTTATTTACGTCGATGTAGGGCAATTTGTCAATCAGTTGCAAATATTTGCTTTGCTTCCATATCATAGTTGAAACACAAGCTTGCATCTTCAAACACTTCTAACAAAACTGTTCTTCATTGACAAGCTATCAAGTTGAACTCTTGTAATAAATTAAATGGTTGACTTCAGATACAGTCACATAACCCATCAGTTCAAGCGAGTGGGTATACAGCTCGTATGCTTTCTCTATTAGAATCACTGAAAATGATCATAGAGCAATTCCGCGTCATGTTAAAAGTTTTTTTTTTTCAATTTTTGGTGTCGGAACCGCTGGATGAGGAGACTACTAGAGGTTATGACGGATGAGTGGACAACAATATGAAGAAAATACATAGTATGAAGAGAATTCCACAAAAATTAATTTTTCATGAAAATTACACATTCCGTCAACTTGATACTGACATATGTTAAGTGTAGCAATAATCTCCCTGCTCTCTGAAAGCGATTAGTCAAGTGCTCTTTCATTATGCTAGAAAAGTGATTTTAGTGGAATTTTCTTTATTATTTTCTTTATATTGTTGTCCACTCATACGTTTTATGTAAAAACCTCTAGTAGTCTCCTCATCCAGCGGTTCCAACACCAAGCTTTAAGAATTCATAACTTTTGCATCGATAATGTCCGATTTTCCTCAAACTTTAACTGATGCTGTTCTTTTAATGTTGCCACTTTCACTCTATCCACATTGCTCTTTCGGGTTTGTGTTCCCTTTAAGGTTGTGTAACAAATAGACAAATGTCAAATCAAGAAACAGGTAATGGCCAAAGCATATCCACAGTTAATGAATTGTAACTTTACACATGTTTCAAAGAAACTCTTTTCATCTATATCATCCATGTACTGGAATTAGGTGTCATGACCTTGACAGCTCCCATTTGCCCAATCACGAATCTTAAGTCTTCAATCTTCACGAAACATTCGGCCAATAACGACGTTTAGTGTTGAAAGCATTTCAGTTTAAATAAAGTAAATGTATCATAAAAAGGATCACAAAGGATTTTTCAAATGCCGAAAATGTTACAACTGTGGACAAAAAATTAAAATCTTTTTTCAAGAGTTTTATGATGGAGTACACATATATTCACATGGTAAGCAATAAGGAAATAATTAATCTAAAATATTGTATATAAGGTGGAAAAATATTTTTCTGGGGTGTATGTAGATTAAGTACTGTAGATTATGTAGATTTTCTGAAAATCTAGTTCTAAAGATTTATGAAATTTATGAATATGCAGGCATTATGTACGTAAATCTTACGTACACACTCACACACACACGCACATGAAATAAAAAAAATAACATCAATTGAGCTGATACATTCCTGATACAAAGGCCACCTGAAGCAATAATCATACCCCAAACATGGAAAAAAGTGTTTAAATTATACCATGAGAAAAGTGCAATCTAGGTAATAACTTGGGTATTTCTATACTGTGTCTCTATAGGAAATCTACCCACCAATATTTATTTCCCATCATGATACTATGCCAAAACTTTTTTTTTTTCTCCGAGAGACGTACATCCTGTCTTAAAGTTATCAAATGGGGAGGACGACTTAACATTTACTACATTTTTGACAAGTCTCAAAGGGCAATTACCTTCTGGTTTCACGCTGAGTATTGAAGCTTTGAAGAGGTTGTTCCCATGATACCGGATTCCAAGATATAGGAGCTGATTTCAGTGAAATATGATATTCCTTTCACTTTTATCATACACCTCTGTAAACCTGGCTCGATGAAGCATGGTCAGCTATAACGCTAGTCTCTTCATAGCTCCCTAATGATCAGTTCTTTCGACATGCCGTTAATATTATGTCCCATCGCACCGACGATACGGTATGGTAATGTTAGAGTGAGCAAGGAGCATATAATCAACTCCTTTGTTGTACTGGACGTCAATTTCCTCTAGATGCTGTTGAAATTCACTATCTTTCACAACCAGGGCCGGAGCACATCGAAAGCGATAGCACAAATAATTTTCAATTGATGCAATGTCATAAAGACGATGGTGTGGACATTTAGAAAACAACTCACGAGTATCATATGCAGAATAATGTTTGAAATGCTATATCAACAACATACCCGTATGCACATTATGTCCGTTGTGTATCGGAAAGATGTGATTATGGGTTGAATCAGTTTAGTTGCAATTACATGTACTTCCCTTTCGTCTTTACACTGTACTTCATGTATATATATATATATATATATATATATATATATATATATACAGCTTGTCCTACTCACCATATCGTTTGTGAATTTGAAGAGTTTATGAAATCATTTCCTTTAATTTCTATGCAAGCACATTACGAAACTTGTTATGAAAATACGGTCATGTTCACAGAGTAGTCGAAGAAAAACAGTGAAATGTATGTTATTGTAAACATTTGTGTAAACTTCAAAGCACGGATCAACTTTTGCATACACACACACACACACACACACACACACACACACACCCACACACACACACACACACAAATCTTACGTCAACACTGAAGAGTATACCAACACAACGTCACATCTGTCAATCTACCACTTTACTAGCCAATTATCATAACTGGAAAACAATGAACATTACAGCCCTTTTGCAATTACTTAAAACTCTCAAGTTTGTTTGTTTGCTTGTTTTATTTCCGTCATGAACATACATACAGATATAAAAGACAACATAAGGTACAAGGAAAATGATACATCATGCATAAAATGAAACATACATACAGGTATAGCAAATGAATAGTGTGACACATCATCGATATACAAAAAGAATAGAATGTAGGATCATAGAAAGATAACGGCTGGAAAGCCCATAATCAGCCACACTTTTCAATAATTCCCAAGTGTAAGATAAAGCATACAATCTTTATATTTTCTGATTATATTGGTGTGTGTGTATCTTATATGACATCATCTATTACCTTACGAACCTTATTTTTGCTGGGAAACGAATACAAAGACGAGTCAGCAACTCATAATGATGTATAAACTTTTAATCAGTTCATTTCATACACTTCAAGTGTAATAGGCATATCTAATAACTTAATAGGGAATGGTTATAGAGTAAAGAGGTGGACTGTACAGTATCGCAATTTTGTATGAAATATTCAAAGAACAGCAAGACTTTTTTATCTTATTCTAACAATGACAGTGATAGCAACATCATATACGTCAACTTGACGTAAACACGAAAGTCATTATCACCAAATGAAAATGAACATTCATTTTTGTTTTCTAACATTGATTTACTAAAAAAATATATAGAAATCATGCTAGTGAAACATTCGAAATGCACGTAAAAAATGTTTTGCCATTTTTTTGAATGATTTCGAACATCCTCATTCGGGCATTTAAAGTGGAATCATGTAACAGGTTTCGTTAAAAAGCAACGGAGCAAGATAAGAAACATATAGATTGGTATAGGACCACTATCGGAACATTTTTATCACAGTTGGGTATGGGAATCTATAACTGGATTTTTTTTTGTATTTTTGTTTTTATTGAAAACTATAACATATGCCATGAAACAAAGTACATACCATACCTGTGAAAGTATGATGCTCGATGGAGCATAAATGAACACACAACCAAGACAACATAATACAATACAATACAATACAATACAATACAATACAATACAACACAACACAACGAAAATATCTCCCTGCATATACAGTGGAGTCCCGCCATAACAAGAGCCATGGAAATAAATATTATTACGTTCTATAAAATAATAATTACATGTATTGAAATTACACAATAACAGGGAGAAGCATTCGCAATAATTTGAGATAACGGCCCGGTGCCACTTTTGAAAGAAAAAAGAATCAAATACAGATTTGTCGACTATTAAAAGGTAAGCTCCCCACCAATTCTCTCTAAAGGGCTTTTTACACTTGTGTTTCTTAACCCCGGACTTTCTCTGACCCAGGACTATCGTTAGTCCCGTACCAATTTTTTCAGCTTTTTACACTCGCCAATTAGTCCCGTACTATCTCTTGTCCGGGGCTAAGGAGAAAACTGACCTTTTTACACTCGTATTTCTTAGCCCCGGACTTTCCAAATCACATGAATATTCATAATTACGCTGTGTACTGTACACGTACACGCACGCACCGGCAGCACTTGATTACCTCGTTTCTGATTGGTCAGTGAGGGTCGGACTTCGTCTCCGTCGCTTAGCCCAGGATTATTTTTTCGTTCTGTTTACACTCACTTGCTTGGCACCGCAATTTCTTCACTGCCCACTCTGCAACCACTTTGGTTGTCACAGCAATTTGCCTTTCGACCAATTTCCGCGCATGCGCGCATGGTCGAGGAATATGCAACTTGCGTATTCTTTCGCACCCAGAACTTGTCACGTGTCCAAGGAGATACCTGTCTGCCTTTTCCTCCAGGAATTGGTCAGGCTAGCTTTATTTTACTTTTTGTTTGTTCATGAGCTTTTAAAGGTTTGTTATTCTTATTCTTTCTAGGGTTTCTGCTCTGCAAATCAACCATGATAGCAGTCCTACCAGATTAATCCAGCTTGGAGGCCCCTCCGACCCACAGATTTTCCTTTCTGGACCTATTGTGGTACCCGACTGCCTGCACAGTAGAGCAAGTCGTGGTCCCTTTTCCATTACAGGATTAGCTCTTCTTACTCATGTTATAATGGGGCTCTCAATGGAACAGACATTGTCTTCTAACATTGCTGTTTTATAACATGTGGCTGAAAGGGGAATTCAGTCTTTCAGTGTGTTTCTAGTGCTTGACGTTTCGAAGACCTACATAAAACCGTTATTCCGCAATATTTACATACTCGTTAACATATGAAAAAGTTCTACATCAGTGGTTTCCTTGAAGACTTATGTTCAGCTCGATATTGAAAAAAAAAAATGTAGCGTTCATTTAGGAATTAAGTGATCATGATTTATTTACACTATTTTTAAATCCACAATGTGACATGTATAAAAATATAAACGCGGGAACTTAGAGTTATGTACATTTATTACGCTACGGTAAGATCAAGCATTCCTAGACACTACCGAGCCACTAATTAATATGTGTCTTCCGGTCATTTGACTGTGTTTCTCTCAGTCTAATCATAGGTCAATCAGAGAGGTAAAAGGCCATTCATTTTCTTGTTTCTCGCCAACGTTTTTGCGAGTCCTTCCCAGAAAAGCATTTGCTGATATCTTTCTTCGCTCCACTGAAAGTAAGGCTTATTCTTGCTAAGGAACAGTCTTACCAGATAGGGAAGCTGGTTGTCCGGAATGTTCTCCCGAAAAACCATGACTATGTTTTCTAGTTGGACGTCGTTCATGTGCGCCACAGCCATTTGGAGCGTCATCAGATTACTCAAGCCTTTAAAAGCGGTAGAGGTCATTTCACGAATCGGGTTTGATGTTAATATGAGATATGTCAAGTCAGACAGAAAAGAGAACGGACCGTTTTTTAAAGAAAATATATGATTGTTTGACATGTCCAAGGTCCGCAGGTGGCTATCTTGAAAAAAACTTCGTGGAATATGCTCAATTCGATTAATTGATAAATCTAGGAAGGTCAAATGTTGGAGCCTTGTAAACAGCTGAAAGTCCAAGCGAAAGAGCTTATTGTCGGACAATAGCAGCTTTTGAAGATTTGGAACATGTTGCAGCACCGGTTCCGCGATAGTTGTCAGGAAATTCTTGGATAGGTCCAGTATTTGTAGAGATGGTAGACCCTCAAATGTGCGATTTTTAAAACTTCTTATCCTGCATGATCTAAGACGCAATAATGATAAAATATTCAGTCCAACAAAAGCTCCTTCTGACAGAGACGATATTAAGTTCGTTGAGAGAGAGAGGTTAACTAAGGGGGGAATGTGGAGAGTGGTGTTGAATCGGAAACCGCGGATTCTGACAATCTTGCTGCCTTCTAGGGTCAGATACTGCAGTGAATCCATCCCAAGAAATGAATCAAGAGTCAAGTTTTTCAGGTTATTTTTGTTCAGTTCTAGACCACTTACATGCTTCAAGCGCTGAAACACGCCAAATGGAATGTATGCGATGTTGTTTTTATACATTTTAAGTCGGTTGATGGTTGCCGTTGCTAACGGTGCAAAGTCATTTACGCTAATTTTTCCGATGTTATTCTTTGTGAGGTAAAACGTATTGATCTTCGTAAGAAGGCGTCCTGTGAAGCGAAATTGCCTCCCGGAATTTGCATCAAAACTGACTTTCGATGAGGAGCGTAGATGATTTAATGCTTAAAGGGGGATCGACGTGAAATTACTATGTGAAAAATCAATAAAATATAGATTTGGATTCATGAAAAACATGTCTGCATCCAGGTTGATGAGATGATTGTAACCAAGGATCAGCTGCTCGAGACTTCGAAGTGGGTAAAAAGCTTCCTTCATGATATGCTTTAATGGGTTTCTCAACAGTTTTAATATGGTGAGTGCAGGCACATCAACGAATGATTTATTGGAGAGGATTTCTATTTCATTCAGACTCAGGTCGAGATTCGTTATATCTGGTGGTAGATAAGATGGTACTTCCCGAAAGCCGCGTTTGCCACACCTTGCTACAAACTGTTGCCCTTCATGCCAAAACGTGCAAGGATAATCTGATGAAAGATCGACGGATTCGCTGGACTCTCGTCTCCTGAAGTCAGGGTTACAGTTACAGGGGAGAATGATTGCGAAGAATCCTATCAGAAATATAGAAGCCATTGTGAAAGCTTGTCGACCGAAATCGTGACGTTGTTGCAAAACGTCCAATACGAGACAGAGGCAACAAATTGTTGACGCCATTCAGCAACCTCCCCTTCGCTGCTTTGCCTGAACAATACGAAAAACAAAAAAAAAAGTGACGAGGGGAGGAAGAGAAGCATTATCACTATTCCATACTTCAGCCCTCATTATGATAAACGAAGACATGTAATAGTATTACAATGGAAAACAGGATGGTATTATGCTGAATTGAAATCAATACATGTCAATATTAGTACCGCAAAAGATGACCGAAGCACAACCACCGTCCCCTTTCCCCTCCTAAACACAAAATATTAAAGAGCTCTTTGTCGGTAGTGATGGAATGATATGACTACTTTAAATGTGTAAACGAATGAATCTCCAAATTTGGTCCTCTTTTCGTGCAATTTTGACAATATCAATTGTCTAATTTAACTCTAGTTGATTCTGTCCCCATTGATGAAAGTACTCTTGAACACGAGGTAGAATGGCATTTGATGTACATGTGACTTATGTACGCTTTGCTAATAGAGGCACTTTCAAAGATCAGGTTGTTTTTGAAATACCTGTATCTTCAAACATTCATTACAAGATGGTGTTCAGGGATATTATCAAGCTTTCAAGTTTAAAATCGCTATGGGCATCTTTTTTTTTTTTTTTTTGTTCAGATGCAGCCAGCTTCAAACATTGCTTAAACCAGTGCTGGACCGCGAAGCTCTCTCAGGTGTGCCGCAACGTCTCCCGAAAATGAAATAAAAGGGAGTCGGATACGATCTCACTGGGCCTGGAAAAAACAGACAAACTGCAGGAGCCAAAGTAGGCCTGGGACTAGTAAAGGTTAAAAGTGCATGTACTAGCTTAACCCAGTAGACCGAGTTTACTCTGTACGTAGCGTTTTTGGATCATGTCCATTTGCAGAATCAACTAAAGTGATCTTATCATACTGAGCAATACCACACAATGTTCAAGTTTGCCGAAAAAAATAGACAAATGTAAACTAAGAAGGGAAAGATGATCAAGGAAAATCAATGTAATAGATGTAAATTTTCACGCTTTTTTTTTCAAAGCTGCTGAATTAGCAGCAACGACATACTGTATATCAATAAAACGAGTTGTTTGCGCAACGGACCTTCCATCGTAAAGGTGATCACGAATCTACTGAAAGTACGTGAACGATTATCCTGACAATTATGGCATTACTGGGTACTGGGGTAAGTATTTTAGCTGATATAAGGTAATTTCAAATTATCAAACGAGATAACATCAGTTTCTTGATTACTTTAAAAACAGATATTGAAAGTGTTTCACCTTTTGAAAAATAAAACACCTGCAATTTTAACGAGTTCTCATGTCTACACCTTCACACAACGACTACAACAAAACAAACCAAACAAAAAACAACAACAAACTGAGCATTACATTTTGTTGAAAATAAAGGAACATAATTTCCTGTAGTGGACACATTAAGAGCGTTTTCAAATAGACTTGTGAAATTGAAATCATCTTGTAAATATATATATATATATATATATATATATATATATTTATATATATATATATATATATATATATTTATATATATATATATATATATATTTATATATATATATATATATATATATATATATATATATTAACAATTTGAAGACTTGAAAAAATATTCTGAATTAGTACGAGCGAGTGAGCCGAAATTTGTATATTTTCGCGTCATCATCACGTTTTGTTCTTATCTCCTTTTTGTTTTGATAAATTTTGGCGAGCGAGCGCAGCGAGCGAGCCGAAAATTTTTGTACTTCAGCTTACAAAACATGGAACTCTTGTCATTTTTTACTTATCAAATCTTACAATTCTAATCAAGATATAGTGAAGGCCTTATAGATAACGATTTTTACCAACAAGCTAAGGAATTGAAGAAATACTCTAAATTAGTACGAGCGAGTTAGCCGAAATTTGTATATTTCCGCTTCATCATTATCACGTTTTGTTCTTATCTCCTTTTTGTTTTGATAAATTTTGGCGAGCGAGCGCAGCGAGCGAGCCGAAAATTTTTGTATTTCAGCTTACAAAACATGGAACTCTTGTCATTTTTTGCTTATCAAATCTTACAATTCTAATCAAGATATAGTGACGGCCTTATAGATAACGATTTTTACCAACAAACTGAGGGCTTGAAGAAATACTCTAAATTAGTACAAGCGAGTGAGCCGAAATTTGTATATTTCCACGTCATCATTACGTTTTGTTCTTATCTTGTTTGATTTTTTTTGGCGCCCCCCCCCCCGTATGTTCGAAACCGTTGGCGCCTTCTTTTGATCCAATTGGCGATCGCTTCAGAACGAAAGAAATTGCAGCCGCTGCTCAGTGAAACATTTTGCCTGCTAAATATAAAATGACATGTGTGAACACAATAGACATTGTCATTTTGTCCGCTTCATCATCACATTTTGTTCTTACCTTCTTCTTCTATATAAAATTTAGAGAGCGAGCGCAGCGAGCGAGCCGAAAATTATATTTCAGCTTACATAACATGGAATTCTTGTGTGAACACAATAAACATTGTCATTTTGTCCGAGTCATCGTTATGTTTTGTTTTTATCTTTTTTTGATTTGGTTTTCTGCCCCCAGCTCACGAGTCATACAGCCCATGGGTTCGACACTAAGCAACAAAGCCCATGAGTTCGACAGATACAACACGGGGCTTGATGTGTCGGTCTCGTGGGCCTTGTTAGCTATAATAAACAATCTGAAGCAGATATACATGGGTGGATCTATGATCCATTACACAGAGTTGGGTGGAAAAAAACAAGCAAAAAGGTGAAAACAAACGAAGGCAAAAATATTGATTTTTTTTTCTATTCTAATGCGTAGGGTAAGAAATATGACTGGAAAAAAAAATACATACTTATAGCTTCTTTCATGAAGCTTCGCATTATTCTATCAATTAAAATGTAACAGCACTCCCATGTTCAACTTTGCTTCTATGGGTTAAATCTAGATTGATAAAATTCGGAATCAATTATGACATCACAGCGCGGAATTTTATATGCAGCCATCTGAAAATATTGCCTTAGTTTCTAATTCAAGAAGAGCTGACTAATAACTTAGCATATTATAAAAACAAAAGAAATGTTTTGAAATAGTAACATGATAGGCATGCAATCTAATTAGATTCTGAGATAGATTTATATTGAGCTCCCAGAGGACCTATAGACCAATGTGATTATGCCTCCTAGCATTAATCCTGTGTTAAAAAGCGATTCTGTGGGCGAATCCTCCTGTCTCGGGATTTAAACACCAGGTAGGTTGCGATTATTCAGTACATTTTTTACAAGTCCCAAGCAATTCTCACCTTATTCTTCTGGCAAATCGGTGAATAGAGATTTCTTGTTTTGAAGAAAGAATTTTTATTCCCGCTGGATTAAGAGCCACACGTGGGGTAAGCAATCACTCTCTTCTATAAAGCTTTGTATGTAAAAGGATGGGCTACTATAAAGCACAAGTCTATCAAGTCTTTGAATGAGACAAGCTCATCCAGCTTGCCATTTGCATTCTTTAACTATCACATTGGCAATGGTATCACAAGCGTTAACCATGCCAATTCGACTCTTTTCCGGTACTGGGCATTACTTCCTTATTGTTGCGGTTAATCCCAAATGGTTGTCTAATTTTAGAATGTCATAAAGAATAATAACACTGGCAAATACAGTTTTGGAGTGCTTTACTGTCATCAAAGCCAAGAAAAATGTAATTAGTGATGGCAACTCGCTGGTATCTTTTGGCATAGTATTGAGCAAATGCCTGTGATGTTTCCGTTGTGTATCGGCTGATGTGATAAAGTACGCGTTAAAGCAATTTTATATCAAATACTTCCTTCTCGGTGTTACACTGTATTGTCCCATCCTTAAAGCGGAATTCATCGCGGACATACGTGTAAATTAAGATAATGCAACAATATGCATATAAAATGTCAGTGAAGTTTGAGGAATATCAGACAATTTGTTCCAAAAATATGCATTTTTCAACTTTCCATGCCGCCATC
Source organism: Diadema antillarum (assembly GCF_040938485.1). NCBI lineage: Eukaryota > Metazoa > Echinodermata > Echinoidea > Diadematoida > Diadematidae > Diadema > Diadema antillarum. Next base: position 735,400 of record NW_027271031.1, on the reverse strand, counting down.
GGTGGATGAGAAGCCTACAAAAGCTTGTGACACCAATGCAGAATAATGATATAAAGAAATTATAAAGACACTCCAACATATCTTATCTTTCTAGTACATTGAAAGGGTAATTGACTTATTTGTTTCAGAAATCAGTCGAAATTATATAACTATTATAATCATGTGATTAACAAATCGAAGGAAATTGTCTGCTTCATTCGAAATTAAAATTGTGGAGATCCACAAACTGGTCTCCCTTAAGCACGAAGAAAAGTCTGTAAAGCAAAATTTTTGTATCATACAGAATATTCATGACACAAAAATTGTGAATGTTTTGATACTTTTTCTTCTTATATTGCAAGGCTCTACTGGAATTCTGCAGTGAATGATGACAACGATTTTTAAGATCGGTGCACATGTCATGTTAAAAAGAAGACGCAGAGTATTGGTCTCCCATTATCTGATGATGATGATGAAAATTAACGACCTTTTCCTCTGTAAAATCAAATGTCATTAATTGCATTCATATGGCGTTCCCTCCATAATGACACAACAGAGACGAAGAAAGTCAGTCTCCATAAGAACAAGGAAAGAGTTTAATAAAACAAGATATCTACATTGTGGTTTAATTGAGATATTTGGGGTTAAAGCTGCTAAAAGCAAAGAAGATTAATAAGAAAATAAAGATAGGTCTTATTTGAAAGCGCTTCTTCAAGAATATTCCTTGTAATGTTTAAATACTATTGAGATACCACTGGGAAACTTTTATTTTGCTCCCTCTGTAGTTGCACTACGTTGATATTCTTAAAAATAGCGCTTTGCACATTTTGTAAGCAAACTCTTCAAATAGAAAAATACATGACTTCGAATATCGTAATGATACGCTGTAATCCATGGCTAGATTATATTGAATATTCACGATTCACAAACATTATCAGTAAAAGACAAGGTAATAAGTATAACATTATGTGAGATATCATTCATAATTGCTGTACAATCGCATCTGATATGAGCACACATATCTAGTATATAATTGAACTTGTTGTTAAAATGTATCATAGTCTAGATTACATTTCATATTGTGATTCATAGCAAGAGCAGCGTTCCCTTTCCAGGATGGGGGGGGGGGGGTGGCTCTTCCAGTAGGGACTTTTTAAAAATATACATTGCAAAATAAATGGTACATATCTGCTTGAAAATGGTAATTTGATAAAATAATTAGGGATTGCAGTTGAATGTCATTGCTCCTTGAATTAGTCAGAGTACATTTTTTTATATTTCTCCGATTTTTAAAATAAGATACCATTTTTTTTTGAATTACCTAACTTTGATGTACACAATAGATATAAAATCGTAATCTATTGGCCACACCGTTTGTTTGTTTGTAATTCATTCATTCATTCATTTATTTCCATATCAAAACATAACATCTACAAATATCAAAACACAATTGCCTTAGTACATTTACACTTTGAATGGAGGGACCATAGAAAGCACACACGAGGCTTGTTGGAAATGATCCCCTACAAACAATTATCAATACATTTCAACTAAGCAATTATCATACAAATTCAATTGATAAAACACTGCTATGCAACAATGCAACACTACTATAGTGAGCTAACTCGTTACACTATCCCATCGAACTACTTCTACATCATGTTTGGTGGTTAACACCGAAAATTTTGTATTGAATTTTCTTCCGTTTGAATATTCATTTTTGGTCAGATTCACATCATTTTGTGACTTCCATAACGTTGAGAACTCTATTTCCTTAAGAACCTTCATTTCTTACAGGCTTTAGCTTTTTGTTGGTTTCGTTTATGTTTCTTCTCTTTCTCTCTCTCTCTCTCTCTCTCTCTGCCCATTTGGATTTTACACTTCTCAGCATAATGGTCATGTGCAAATTGAACTGTATATTGTTCATGAGGTGTATTTTGTGTTACCAAAAAGTACATGCATATGAACATGAACATGCATATACCATAGAAGTGAACCACTGTTGTCATTATGGTGTGTATTCTTGTGGTGTGGTTCAAGTGCAACACGTTTTCCTGCCTCTTTGAAAAACTTGGCAACATTACCTATACAATCTTCTACTTTGCGTAGGACCAGCTGTGCACGCGGGCTTTCGGTGTCAGTCATATAATTGAGGCCAAAAAAAAAAAGTCCAGCATGGATTCACAAAAATAATGTTATGATCATGATGACAATATCAGTTTTATACTCCACTCAATGATTGGTTGTCGTAAATGTATTTCTTCGATAAAACACACACACACACACACACACACACACACACAGTAACGAGATACTGATCATGGTCTGCGCGTTTGAAATGTTACTTCAAGTCAAGATTGCGATCACTTTACGAAAGATCTGGCTGCCAAGAAGATTTTGAAATCAATAATGGTATTTGCTCTGACTCTTCTTTTTATCTGATTAAATTCGTATCTGACTGAGCTATATATTGGCAAATTTAAAGAGGTAAAATGCCATTCATTTTCTTGTTTCTCGTCATTGCTTTTGCCAATCCTTCCCAGACGAGCATTTGCTGGTATCTTTCTTCCGTCCATTGGAAGTAGGGTTTATTCTTACTGAGGAACAGTCGTACCAGATAAGGCAGCTGGTTGTCAGGAATGTCCTCGCGAAAGACCATGACGACGTTTTCTAGTTGGACGTCATTCATGTGCGCCACGGCCATTTGGAGCGTCATCAGGTAGTTGGCATCGTTGACGGATGCATTGCTGACGATCACCAGGTTCTTAAAGCTATTCTCAATGACCCGATCGATGGCATCATAGCGCGTACCTCCCAGAGGCAAATCGTCGTCACCGCACACGATCCTGTTGCGCTGAAACTCCGGAAGATGCCCTTGGAGAGCTACCAGAAATTCTTCAAGAACCCAACCTTCGTCTTCATCGGGGAAAATAATGTTGAGGTCGTAACGGTAATCCTGATGGTCGCGTGCGTCCTCCATCTCATAGTATCCAACGACAACAAGCCTCAAATGAAAGCACTTGTAATTTAGCCACCATCGGTTTCGCCAAGCCAGAATTGAGCCAACTATGCAAGTTAAGATCAGCGCACTTGCAGAAATATAAACAGTCAGGTTTGGTCCACAGACCTTACCAGGAAAAAATTCTAAAATTGGTTTTCCTACAAATTGTGAGATAGATTGAGGGGAGCAAAGAGTAGTTTGGGGATTGCTCAGTGTCAGATTACCTTGGTTAAGGAAAGTTCTAAACCAAGATAGGTTGCAAGTGCACGAAAGATGATTCTGAGATATATCAAAATGCCTCATTGGAAGGAAAGTGTTTTCTTCTATGCCACTTAAAGCATTTTGATATAAGGAGACCATGTACAATTTTTTGTTTTGCCTGAATAAGCTTTTATTAACGTTCCCACTCAATTTATTTGTTCCCAAGTGCAAGTAGCGCAGTGACGTCAAATACTGGAAGTGATCAAAAGTAACAGAAAGGATATTGTTCTTGTCGAGATACAGCTTTTCTAGAGACGATAAATTGGCGAATAATTGCGTGGGAATGGTTGCAATGCTACATTTTGTAAGATGCAGTTCTCTCAACCGGAAGAGGCCATCGAATGTATTGGGAATCAAAGTGCCGAGCGCGTTTCCTTCTAAGAGTAATACCTCAAGATAAGAAAGTGCAGCCAGTACAGGACCAGTATTTAGAACGAGTTTGTCCCCGGTAATGGCGGCTGAGCTCAAATCTAGTTTTTGCAGTGAGATAAGTCCATCAAATGACGTGCTGCCTATTCCAAAGTTGTTAAATGATAAATCAAGGAATGTCAACCGCTTGAGATATCTGAAGGGGACTGTTAATTGTTCTAGAAATCCTAGACTTCTTAAATCTAAGCTTTCTAGATTGCCCAAACCGGTAAAACCACTGTAGGACATTTTGCGAATCGGGTTTGATTTGAGTATGAGATACGTCAAGTTGGACAGAAAAGAAAATGGCCCGGATGTCAAAGAAAATATACGATTTTTTGACATGTCTAAGGTTGTTATTGAAACATCCTGGAAAAAACTTTGAGGAATTTCGACGATTTGATTCGCTGATAAATCTAAAGAGGCCAGATGTTGGAGCTTCGCTGAAAGCTGAAAGTCCAAGAGAGAAATCTTATTGTCGGACAATACAAGCTTCTGTAGATTTGGAACTCGTTCCAGCACTGGTTCCGCGATAGTAGTCAAGAAATTCCTTCCCAAGTCCAGTATTTGCAGTGACCATAAACCCTCAAATGTGCGATTTTCTAAACTTCTGATCCTGCATGACCTAAGATGTAATGATAATAAAACATTCAACCCATTAAAGACTCCTTCGGATAAAGACGATACTCTGTTCATTGAGAGATATAGGTTTAGTAACGGGGGAAAGTTGAGGGTGGTGTTATATCGGAATCCGCGGATTCGAACAATCTTGCAATCCTGCAGGTTGAGATGCTGCAGTGAATCCATCCCAAGAAATGAGCTGAATGTGAAGTTTTCTATATTATTTTTGTCAATTTCTAGCCCCTCTACATGTTTCAAACGCTGAAACGCGCCAAATGGAATGTATGTGATATTGTTTTTATACATTTTAAGTCGATAGATATTTGCCGTTGTTAACGATATAAAGTCATTTACGCTAATCCTTGTGATGTTATTCATTGTGATGTAGAATTTGTATATCCTTGTATGAAGCTCTCCTGTGAAGCGAAATTGGTTCCCGGCATTGGCATCAAAGTTCACCTTCAAAGAGGGATTAAGCTGGTTCAGCACTGTAAGAGGAATCGCAGTGAAATTATTATGTCCAAAATCAAGGAAAAAGAGATTCGGATTCATTAAAAACATGTCGGCATCCAGGTTGATGAGATGATTGTAACCCATGATTAGCTGTTCGAGGCTTCGAAGTGGATAAAAAGTTTCCTTCATGATATGCTTCAGCTGGTTTCTCGACAGCTGCAGTTTCGTTACTGTAGGTAAATCAAGAAATGACGTATTGGTAAGGGTTTCTAGTTTGTTCAGAGTCAGGTCGAGAATCGTTAAGTCTGGCGGTAGATAGGGCGGAACTTCCCGAAGGCCGCGATTGCCACACCTTGCCACAAACTGCTGACCTTCGTGCCAGAACGTGCAGGGATGATTGGATGAATGACTGGCGGATTCTCTGGTCAATCCGCGGGATTCTCGACTAGGAAGCGCAGGGCTACAGCAACTGGCGCAGATGAGAAGACTGGCGAGGTGCCCCGCTAAAAAGATGGAAGTTATGGCGAACGCTCGTTGGCCGGTTCCTTTTTCGCGTCGTGACATCTTTGCATATCTTGTGGTACGAACGACTCGCAGACAACGAATTAGTGTCATACGAAATCTCCCTTTCGCTGGTCTGTTTAAACAAGGGAAGAAAAAAAAAACTATTTGAGGAGTGAGAGGAAACAGCATACTTCAGTCCTCACTAAAATAAACAAAAACTAATCAGGATGGTTATATGCTAGATGGAATAGAATAGTTGTCAGTACAATGATCCGTTGCAACGTGTGTACTATTGGCACATTTCATTTGTAACGTCAAAGATAGCTGGAAGAGAAAATCAAACTCTCGGGTCAGATAATTTGTTGGCGTTAATCATTCATGCAATATACTTTATTATGAAAATGTTTTCGTCAATACTCGGCAAAATGTTCATAGTACTTGGTATGTAAACAAGAAATATAATTTGTCGCAAAAGATAACGGTCATTTCCACCCCCCTTCTGAAGAGAAAGCATGAGAAAAATGCCATTCTGGTCCTGTTTGAGTCATATGGCTGTTTCCTATATAGATCCCCTTAACTTTTTTTTTGTTGCGATGTTGATGAAATTCCTGTTGTTGTGTCTGTTTGAGTTTGCCCCTCCCCCTCATTTGAAATAAACTAGAGCGCCATATAGAATTGCACTGGCATCTGCAGACTGTATCTGAATTTACTACTCTCAGCAAAAACAGCAGAAAGTAAACATTTTTCAGGTCAAGAGGGAAGAAATTTGAAATTTTACTTCAAATTAACAAAGTGTAAAGTAATAGTCGGTTCTTGCATATGTCTCATGAATTCTTAAATTCCTAAATTGAAAGACTGAAAAAAAAAAGGAATTCTGTCAATTTTATCACCATAGCGGCTTACTCCATATGGCAATCAAAGTTTGAGTTGACCGAAAATTCTTATTTTCCCCTTCAACTTCCGACCTTTGCTTTTGTTTGAGGATATAAAGAGATAAAGGGAACGAAAACTTATTTCTGCTATTTCATTCATGCATCTCATTGTGTTAAATTGGTCTTTTGTAATCATTGCTATTTTGAAGCTCGTTTTTAAATAAATGGCAAAATGTTACAATTTTTACTTCTGTTCCTTGGAGGGAAACAAAAAAACTAAACCCAAATGTGTTCACTAATGTGTAAAGTTTATCTTTATATTTACCTAACAGGTTGACAGCCAAATAGAAACTTAATATGATATATGACAAAACAATTCTTTTCAAAATCTCTTATGAAAATATGAACTGGAAAAAAATGTTTCCTTTTTTTTAAATCTTTGCTGAGTATAGGTGACCCTGCTCCACAAAACAAATAAAAAGTCGCCAGATATGGAATTCTAGTTAAGAGCATATTCTGAAAGAGCAGACTTTAAGCTTTGTAATGATGTATAACTCAAATCAAATGGACTCTCCTAACCTAATAATCAAAACATTGGAAAGAAAAAGTGTGAACTGAGAAAAGAGGCTATGAAGTACAGTGTCTATTCAAGCGCTTAATCTTTACCAAGCCGTGCTGGCTGTGCGATGAATGGGACAAAAACAGGATGTAAACCACAGAGTAACAACAATGAAGTGATTATCAGATTAAACTGAAATTATACATGCCTTATCAACACATTCTTTCCTTAATTAGTGCCAACTTTCAAAGTAGTAGCATCATCCTTTCAAAAGTTATAGGAGGTGAAAGTGAAGAGTGTGTACAAGGTTTTTAAGAAATGTAAAGGGACTCCAAAGACACAATTAGTCACACAATTCTGTCGAAAAATGTAGAGATAAACTGCTAAAAACACACTTTCCTGCCCGTTTTATGATCCCAAATTTTAGCATAATGTAGAAGAAGACTTGTTCTTTCAGAAAATATGAAACAGTCAAAATTGGCTCGGTCGACCAATTTCACCTATTTTCAGTCCTCATACAAAATCAGTGCGTACGACTTTTTGTTCGTTTTGTGGTGCACGGTCACATATTATAGAACTGTTAAACTTTTAACATGCTCTCTAAAACTTTGATATTAGAAGTTACTACATATTTGAAAAATATATATGAGATGGTAACTCTTTTCGTCTCACAGAGACTCCCAGTTAATTACGAATCTCCTTGTGGAGAGAGTATTTCAGTCCATATAAACTCATTGTGTCATGAATAGCATTAGCCTTATTTTTTTCCTATAAAACCCCACAAATTTATATAAAAATGCTTCGACTTTGAAAAATTGCTTTGAGGGTTGCATGATATACGTATTGACACCTTTTTGAGTACAACACAAGTATAGGGATAAATGATACACTGCAAAAAGTCCGGTGCTAAATAGTGAACACCGAGCTGGTGTTAAATTTTCGGTGCTCATTTATGATGTTAAATTAACACCTCCGGGTGTCATTTCCAACTTTTAAAATGTTTTTTGAAGAGTTTCTTAGTAACTGCATTTCTTGTTGATTTTTAATTTACACAAGACGATCAAGAATTTTCCATTAAAATACTAGATTTTTGAAAAAATGTGAAAATAAATTTACACCAAAGTAACACCAGCTGGTGTGGTCTCTTATTGAAGCTGGACGGGTGTTAAACCATTGATATTAACACCAACAAATATCAAATCAACACCATGTGGTGTCATTTTTGAATTAACACCAGTACAGTGTCAAAATAACACCAGGTACAGTGTCAAATTAACACCACGAAGTGTCAGGTGAACTCTTTTCAACACCATCACAGTGCATTTTTAACACCTGTGGGTGTGGTCCTCTATTGAAGTTTGATCGGTGTAAGATTTAACACCCATGGTGTTAAATCTAACACCGATGTTTTTACAGTGTACTATACTCCCTAATATCATAACTGGTGAGAAAAGAATATAAAAAAAGTATAAACAGGGTTATCGACACAGACTTGCAAAAAAAAAAATATGCAACGAACATTAGACATAGAACTAAATGGTATGTGGTTCAGTGAGAGCATAATAATTCTCCAATGCATTTCTGATTTATTAAGACATTCTGAATCAAAACTCGTCAAACAATGAAAATGGAAGCAGAGAAGAATTTAAAGTCATAGAATGATAACGGTACAATCAAATTAATTAAGAGTACTGGGGTTGATGGATTTCTTGAGTCGAGTTGTTTTAATTTCAACTGATTTACAAATTGCCCTCCATGGACGTATATGACCACCGAATTAATGTGTTTAATTGTAGCCACGAAAAAGATCAAGGGGATATATACTTTGGGACACGGATATACTAGTAAACCAATGACATTCTGATCCCTGGACAGATGTCTCATTACATTGATGTAGATGATTTGTCTATCTGTACTGAAGTTTTTATACTAGTACTCTTTTCCCAGACGACATCAAGTCAATTATATTTCCGAGCATGAACCTGTATGGAATAACAAGTCTTTGAGCACGACATTATGTTTATTTTTCATCTACTACACCTCAAAAAGTCAAGGAATTCTTACCTTCTGGTGTGTCGCTAAATGCAGATTTTTTTTTTTTTTTTTTTTTTTTTGAATAGAGACGGCTCTCTTTTGCTGCTGGATTAAGAGGTCACAAGCGCTGCAAGCAAGGACATCTGGTGAGGATTCTTTCACATTTTTTTTTCAATCACCTCTACAGGCCTGGTTTGGTAAAGCACGGGCTGCTACAACGTCAGTTTATTTTAACTTTCCCAGAACCAGGTCTTTCAACATGCCAGTGATATTATGGACTATCACACATGTAGACAATGGTGACGTATAGAGAGTGATGTATCATACGTCCTTTTCTTATTTGTTAGCCTACGACTGATTATCATTGGTTCTTTCAAGCAGGATCGCATCGAAAGCAATTATGCTAATGAATTTGAATTGTTGTATTCTCATAAAGACATGATAATGTATGCCGAGAACACGTCTTGTGGGTTTTTATGTGCACAGTATTGTTTGAAATACAAATACAGAATAATCATATGCCGATAACGTCCAGCGTGTCCTGTTTTCTCAATAAACCGAAACTATTTATAGAGGGCTTATTCTGGAAACAATTTTACCATAAAATTATAACTACTGTTTACATGTTGGGTTTATAACAATTTTTAACGTTGATTCTACTGATAAACATTGTAACATTGGTTGTTTTTATCTCTAACTCACATTTCAGAAGTATTTGAAGTACTAAAGCTAGGGCTTTTTTTTTCATCTGCAGTTGGGAAATTATGCGTTCAATGTCATTATATGTTGAATCATAGTCTTTTCCTTCACCTTTCATCCCCTTCAGTACACTGTATTATTGTATGTTTCCATCCTTTTCTGTATACCTATATATATATACGATACGTACGGGAATATAAACATATAGGAATATAAAGTAAACGGGAATATATCCACATGCGAATATAAAGTATAATTATATATAATATATATATATATATATATATATATATATATATATATATATCTTTTTTAAACAAGCTCCATACACACGAGCAAAGAGAATTAAGGGTTTGGGACGAACACCGATCTAGGGCTTTCAATAGCTCAGTCGGTAGAGCACCGGTCTAGTAATCCGGAGGTCTCGGGTTCGAATCCCGATGAAAACCCATTTTCTTTGCTCAAAGTTCTCACTATATATATATATATATATATATATATATATACACATAAAACCTTGCATGCTTCGAAAAGGTACATTACGAGGTCTTTTACATTAGTGGGACATATACATGTCCATCGAATGTTTAGACCAATGTTTTTTCAACACAGAGCAATTTAGATTGGGGCTGAATTTGATATATAAGACAACTTAAAAATAGAGTCTAAGTAATGTACTTCAATTTTTAAAGTAAATCCATCTAAGGAAGGATTTAGGATTATAGAGATATGTACAATATGACTGTGCATCACAAGGCAAACCATAAAGTTACACACTCTGATTTAACTTAAATACTCAAAATATGTGAAACGGGTCAATCTAGTCAATTTTTAGTTTTTCACATTTTCTAAACGAGCTCTTCTACGCTATTCAGCTATTTTTGTATGAGATATTCTTTATTCTAAGTTTGAGATGATAGAATGAATGCGATTTTTTGTAACATTTTCAATCTATATTCTCTTAATTGTTGTTTTTGCATCCTGTTGCTTTTTTTGTACCCTTCATAGCACAGAGCACGGCTTGTTAAAGACTAAGCGCAGATTGATAGACGTACTTGTGAACCTCTTTTCTCAGTAGACGCTTTTCCAGGATGGGTGCTTTCTATCCAATATTTAGAAAAGTTTAGTGGAGACCATTTAAATGAGTAGTACGTAATTTCAAAGCTTAGAGTCTGCTCTTCCAGAATCTAAAAATCCATGTCTGGCGACTTTTTGTTGATTTTTTTATGCAGGTCCACACACACACACACACACACACACACATATATATATATATATATATATATATATATATATGACCCGCTGCAACAAAAGGATCCTAAAGTCGCTGGCGGCTCAGCCGAGAAAATCGAATTTGAAGTCACATAATCAAAATCGGTCATAACAATCGGATTTCTGTTTTTGGCATAATTCCATACTCTAATGCTATGTCTATCATCGGCCGAAATTTCGAAGCTAAATGATCAAAGAAAAGGCAAGAAATTAGCGTTTTTCTGGGCCATGATTTTTCCGACTTCCAACGTAACAGAAACGTGTCCGAAGATTTGGATTTAGCGCCGCAGCTAGACTCCGCCCCTAGCAACGAGGGAGTGGGGATCTTATTGGCCAGTGCGTGGCACCCTGATTACTGATTGGTAGTGCGTAACCGCTGGCACTAAGCTTGAATGAACATCATGGAGATTGGTAGGAGCATATTCTATTGTCAAGCGGTGAAAACTGTCTCGCCTCCCCTTGATCATGATAGTGTCGGAAGGATAACTTTGAAGGCGTTTTTCTCGAAAATCTGATATCCTCAAGCATTTGGCATGCGCTAATAAAATCATAGATATCTCCGCAACCGAGTACTTTTATGACTTGTGCTATATATGAAATTAAAGTAGAAATGTAAGGGAATAATGTCATGCAATTTTCAGAAAACTGTCCTCCCACGACTTTCGGATCCTTTTGTTGTAGCGGGTCACACACACACACACACACACACACACACACACACATATATATATATATATATATATATATATATATATATGTATAAATAAAGCTATTTGCAGCCATAAGCGGAAATGCGGAATAAATGATACTTTGGGGGAATTTTGATAATAAGCATGAACATATTCAGAAAAATGCAAATATTACCTTTTTCGAAAAAGTATACACTAATATAGGCTCAATGCAGAATTGAACTGAAAAGAGCACAAAATGCATTATACATCACTAAATTCTTTATGTTAATGAGAAAATACATCTAGCAGATAATTTATACCTACATTCCACCAATGACACACATCTATGCACACCCTATATATACACCCATTTTCTTTTGCATCCCTGACAAACTCCCCTACAGTGTATTGATGGTATACTGCTGCCGCAGTCCTCAAACTGTACACGCTATGCCATCTGTACCCACTGTGGAGTAGTCCTGAGGCCCCAGATCAGTGATAAGACTTTGAAAAACATTGTCAAAACCTTAACCACTTGGCTGCGGACCACGTTATAATGTATATCATATATATAATATATATATGTGTGTGTGTGTGTGTGTGTGTGTGTGTGTGTAAACATACATGATACAAAAAATCTCCTAAAAAAAAAAAGAAATCTGACTTTCTTCAACCATTGCTTTATCATCGGAGTTATGATTACCGCATGCTCGGTAACCACAAAAATGAATGTTGTTTTTTTTTTTTCAAATGATGTACTTCGTGTTACGATTATGGCTTACATGAAGATGCAGTGCTTTGAAATCAGGGATACAACTAAAAACTGAAATGTCGAAAATGACCAATGTTTTGGTAATTCACTCTATTTTCTTTTTCAATCGTTGATGGGTGAGTTTCCCCCAATGTTTTTTTGGGCGTTATACATTCTAACATCGAAATAAACAGGGATTCAAACAAGCGTGTGCACAAGGAAACAAACAAACAAACAAACAAACAAAAATGTATCGGCATTAAAAAAACCAGGACTAAAACCATTTAATATCGAAGAAACTTCACATTAATACAAAAAAGTCATTAAGAAACGATGTGGCAGGGGCTTGATTTGCATAGATTTTCATCTTTATTGTCAGAGGGATGTTTGATTTCATCAATGTTCATCGACTTAAATGACATGATCAGTGCTCCGTATGAGTGGACGAACCAAGTGCCGATTGTCTATTAAAATTGGCATTCATGGCAGACAATCTGACAAAAAAAAAAAATTACTCCATACAAACACTCTTTATGACCAACGTGGTGTTCATTTTGCAACTTTTCATTTTAGATCTTATTCCATATTTTTAGGATACTGCCCTTTTGCCGACAACGTGATAACAAGTATGTATAATAACAAGGATGTCATCTTAAATAAAATGAGATAATCTGATGGTACCAAGCATACATTAATTATTTTTTCCAGATGAAAGAGATAATCGATCAAGCTCGGATTCCAAACTTCTTTTGAGGAAATTATTTAAGTTATCTTACTCCTATTATGCTCACTGTGAAGTTTAAATTTTCCTTTCATCACTGTGTTCATGCACTTCTTGCAGTTCAAATACCATGTGCATTTCGGAACCAGTCCTGACAAGCCTGTATATCGTTAATCTTCAAAGCATCACCAAAACATTTGAATATCATCTTAAACACTGATACTAATGGAAACACTTAATGGTGCTACCACCACTCCATATCTGTCAACTGAGTACCCTACTCATAAGTTATCACGAATTAAAACTAAATGAATTTTAAATCTCTCAATAATTCCATAAAGTATCAAATGGATTGGTAACCAATTGGCCAGTTAGAGAGGTAAAACGCCATTCATTTTCTTGTTTCTTGTCAACACTTTTGCCAATCCTTCCCAGAAAATCATTTGCTGGTACCCTTCTTCCGTCCATTTGAAGTAGGGTTTATTCTTGCTGAGGAAGAGTTTTACCAGGTATGGCAGATGGTCGTCTGGAATATCCCCTCGAAAAACCATAACAACGTTTTCTATTTGGACGGCGTTCATGTGGGAAACGGCCATTTGGAGCGTCATCAAGAAGTTTGCATCGTTCACGGAGGCGTTGCTGACGACCACCAGGTTCTTAAAGGTGTTCTCAATGACCCGATCGATGGCGTCAAGGCGCGCACTGCCCAGAGGCAAATCGTCGTCACCGCACACAATCCTGTTGCGAAGGAAATCGGGAAGATGCTCCTGGACAGCTACCAGAAACTCTCCAAGTACCCACGCTTCGTCTTCGTCAGGGAAAATAATGTTGAGGTCGTAACGGTAATCCTGATGGTCGCGTGCGTCCTCCAACTCGTAGTATCCAACGACAAGGAGCCTCAAGTGAAAGCACTTGTAATTCAGCCACCATCGGTTCCGCCAAGCCAGAACTGAGCCAGCAATGCACGATAAGGCCAGCGCACTTGCAGAAATGTAAACAGTTAGGTTTGGCCCACAGACCTTATCTGGAAAAAATTCTAAGATTGACTTTCCCACAAATTGCGAGATGGACTGGGGAGAGCAAAGAGTAGTCTCGGGGTTCGCCAATGATAGATTGCCTTGACTAAGGAAACTTCTAAACCAAGAAAGGTTGCAAGTGCAGGAAAGATGATTCTTAGATATATCGAAATATTTCATCGGAAGGAAAGTGTTGTCTTCTATGCCAGTGAAGGCATTTTGATATAAAGAGACCATGTACAATTTCGTGTTTTGCTTGAAGATGTCCTTATTTAAATTTCCACTTAATTTATTTGTACCCAAATGTAAGTAGCGTAGAGAAGTTAGATATTTGAGGTGGTCAAACGTAACGGAAAGGATATTGTTCTTATCGAGGTATAACTTCTCAAGAGACGATAAATTGGCAAATATATTATTGGGAAGGCTCGCAATTCCACATTTTGTGAGATGTAACTCTTTCAGCTGGTTTAGGCCATTGAATGTATTGGAAAAAATACTGCCGAGCGGGTTTCTTTCTAAGAAAAGTACCTCAAGATAAGACAATGCAGCGAGTACAGGACCAGCGTTTATAACTAATTTTTCTCGGGTAAGAGCGTCAGAGCTCAAATCTAGTTTGCGAAGTGAGGTCATTCCTTCAAAAGACGCGCGTCCAATTCCAAAACTGTTATAGGATAAATCTAGTAATGACAACCTTTTAAGATATTTGAAGGGAGCTCCTAATTCTGTTAGGAACCCTAGATTTTTTAAGTCTAGGCTTTCTAGATTGTTCAAGCCTGCCAAACCGCTAGAAAACATAGTGCGGATCGGATTTGACTTAAGTATGAGTTTTGTCAAGTTGGAAAGATGGTAGAATGGACCGGACTCTAAAGAAAATAAACGATTTTTTGACATATCTAATGTCATTAGTGACTTAACCCTGAAAAAATTCCTGGGAATCTCTATAATTTGATTCGCTGATAAATTAAGCAAGGTCAGATGTTGGAGCTTTGCAGAAAACTTGAAGTCTAGCTGAGAAATCTTATTGTTGAATAATACCAACTTCCGCAGATTTGGAACATGTTGCAGCACCGGTTCTTGGATAGAAGTCAGCAAATTTATACCGAGATCTAATATTTCCAGAGACCGTAGACCCTCAAATGTGCGATTCTGTAAGCTTCTTATCCTACATGATCGCAGGCGTAACACATGCAACACATCTAAACCTTGAAACACTCCTTCTGACAGGGACGATATTCTATTCATTGAGAGATTCAAACTTACCAAAGAAGGAATGTGTAGAGTGACATTCGTCGTGTTCATTTGGAAGCCTTGAATTCGAACAATCTTACTAAGTACTATATTCAGCTATTCAAGAGAATCCATACCACGAAATGAATTGAACGACAAGTTCATAAGATTATTTTGGTCAATGTCCAGCCGTATTACATGCTTTAAATGCTGAAAAGCGCCAGGTGGAATATATGTGATGTTGTTTTTAGATAGCTTTAGCAGGGAGATATTTGCTCTTGATAACGGTGTAAAGTCATTTGCCTCTATCCTTGTGATGTTATTACTCATATGGTAGAATCTGTTGATACTTGAAAGAAGATTTCCTTTGAAGCGAAATTTGCCCTTACAATTTCCACCCAAGTTCACGTTCGGGTGAGAGCGTAGCTGGTTTAGTGGTGAGAGGGAAATCGCAGAGAAATCATTATGTGAGATATCCAGAAAATGCAGATTCGAATTCCTTGAAAATGAGTTTGCATTCAGTCCTCTGAGAAGATTGTACCCCAGAAAAAGCTCTTCTAGGCGCCGGAGTGGATAAAAAGCTTCCTTCATAATAAACTTCAGTTGGTTTTTCAACAATTTCATTGTCTTCACAGCCCGTACATCAACGAACGAATCATTTGACAGGAATTTGATTTTGTTCAGGGTCAAGTCGAGGATCGTTATTTCTGCCGGTAGGTAAGACGGGACTTTTTGAAGGTTGCGATTGGCGCACGAAGCTATAAACTCCTGACTTTTGTGCCAAAAGTGACAAGCTGCTCGTGATGAATGCCTTGAGGATTCTTCGGTCAATGAACGGGATTCATGACGCGCAAACGCTGGGTTGCAGAAGCAAGGGAGAAGACTGAGAAGGAACGCTGCTAGAAACATGGTAGTCATAACAAAATCTTGTCGCCTTAGTCCTTTGTTGCGTCGTAGTTTTCTTCCAGATTTCTTAAACCGTGGCAACAAATTTTCGATATTGTCTTGGTCTTCGTTTATGCACTTTCTCTCCTTTTGCCGTACCTATATAGAACAAAGCGCAAAATTGACGAAGAGACGGATAGGAAAAATGCCTTCAGAGTTGTTCATTGTAGGTTTCCTTTTGATATACTGATGGTTTAAATATGAAATTAGTTTTCTCAATACTTAATCGAATTCAACTGATGCCAGAATAAATTCTTGCTTTAATCTTTGTACTTCTGCTATCATATTATATAATCATATTACACCTTGGAAAATCAAAATATTTCGGATCAGGTTCAATAAGAGGACTTCGTTTTTTTTTTCGCCATGACGCACGGTGATTAATCTATTGCACATAATCAACATAATGAATATACACGTTACTTTTTTTTTAATATAGATGATTATGATCTTTGAGAAAAATTATTAAAAAGGAGTTGAAAGTAACAAAAAGTACCGTGACAAACTGTAAAAACGTTTTTAACTTATCTCCCAGCATTGTACAACCGAAAAGCCCTCCACAAAATTTAAATGACAAGGTGATCGCTGTTTGCATACATCGCGAAGACTTGAATATTATTATCTAACAGAGTCGAATGCATATTGATTCGTGAAGGACCCCTTACTCATGACGCACCATAGGCCCACAACATAATGTTGGAAAACTATCGCATTTATAGAACAGCATAAACGACACAATCCAATTAATTTTTCTATAAAGTACTGCATATTTCTCTTTCAGAATGCCACATACAATTTTACCGAAAAGGTGAAGTTCATTTACACAGTTAAGCTACAAATCAAAAAAGAAACCCTACCTTCTGGTGTATCGCTGAATATAAAATATTTGAGGAGGCTGTCCCCTTTGCTGCTGGACTCTTTGATACACGTACTGCAAACCTGAAATTTGGTGACACTCTTATACCACCAATCTATTAACTATCCAACGGCCAGATCCGTCAACTTTACTTGGACATTGTGTACTATCACACTGACATTAGCAACGCACTAGAGTGAAGCATAGCGGCAAATGGGCTCATTTTGGGATACAGGACGTCACTTCCGTTTCCTCATTGGCACTCTCAAGGAGGGTTGTATCGAGAGCAAAAACTGAAATCAATTTGAATGGCTTTATCGTCACAAAAAACAACAGAATATACACTGAGATATAACCTCGTAAATTTCTATGTGCACAATACTGTTCGAAATACGGTATTGATTACACGTCTAGGTATTTAATGTGTTTGTTGAGCGACGATGCATTGAATATATATATATATATATATATATATATATATATATATATAATATATATATATATATATAATATATATATATATATATATATATATTTGCATATGTTCTCTCTCATCATCAAACTTTACTGTATGATTTATTTTTTTGAATTGCACACGCACACACATATTGCATACATACATTTACATAATGATAAATTTAAAATTCATTTTATTCATATGATGCTTTCAGTGAAGTCTAAATGTTTACTGATTTATTAATGTGCAGTCCATGTAAGAACATTTCAAAACTTGTCTGGAAACGGCTTAATAAATGTGAAATGAACATCGTTGTAATGTCTGTGTAATCTTCAAAGCATGCAATTAAAAAGTGTGCCTTTATAACAATACTACTCATGGAATCACCGAACAATCTCACCACGCAGCACCACGTCGTATCTGTTAACTTGACACTCTGCCCGAAACCTATAAGAATTGCGAAAAGAATAAATTTCCAAACCATTTGAATTATTCTAATATTCTAACCATGTCAGAGTAAAACATTGAAAGTACATGTAGTAAGACAGTGTGTCGGTTTCTTTTTCCTTTTTTTTTTTTTTTTTTTTTTTACAGGAGCGATTACATTAGCACCAACCAGAGGTACAAATTAGAAGAGGGGATGATTTCAAACTATTGAAGTTTCTTTGGAAACTTTCATGGCGATGACATCTTCGACTTTGACCTCAAATTTGTCATTCTTGGATGCCTATATTCTACACCAGTGCTGTATATATACGGAACTGGTCTACAGTGTGCAAACACCCTATCGTAACTATTAATTCTATTTACAAAACTAATGTAATAAGGAATATGATTCAAATAGATATTGACAGCTCTTTATTACTCCTTGTCAACTGTGTGCCCTTATCCAACCTATTTTTGCCAACGCTGTATCTTACTCATCAGCAGGTAGAAAAAGTCATATTGATTATAGTCCCTCTTTTATACCGAGTATGCCAATATACATACATGATAATTATATACATCGAAATATAGATAGGGTCCCCAGGAAGAACAGTACCTGGCTACCCCGTTGAAATAGCACTGATTGAATAATGGAAATAAAAATACATACAAACATATACATACATACATACATACATACATAATGTGTACATAATAACTGTCTCAAAACTGTATCCACGAGTTTGCATAAATCACTTGTTTCCTTTTTAATTGAAAGTCAATTATTGAAAATTGGATTTACTTGTTTTGCAACTGAGTTGTCATGCATTATTCATCACCTGTTTCAAACCTGCACTTGTAAAGATAGTGTCAATTGTCCAAAAATGACTAACTAAATAGGTAACTGAATAGGTAATTACATAAGTCAATGTATTAAGGTGGCTAGGGTTAGGGTTAGGGTTAGGGTTAGGGTTAGGGTTAGGGTTAACTGTTATCAAAATAAACGAAGGTATCCAACATTTCGTTGGCGTCAAACTAGGAAATTCTCAGTCATCTGCCGTAAGAAAATAATAATCATGGTAATGCTGAAAATAGTTCTGAAAGTATAAATCATGTCTACACTGATCACAACAGTATACTAATGATACAATGTTGATAAACTAATATTATCACTCTACATATGGATCGCAATATCACGTATTTACAAAGCGGCTTAACGACAATTAAATGACTCTCGTGTGTCTAGTGTCGAATGGTATTCAATTTATTTTCTAAATAGTGACAAAGAAAAAAAGTTATAAACTTTGAATTTTCTTTGAGTTTATAAAAGTCCATGAATCTCAACACAACCACTACGAGTTTGTTGATCAAATCTTGGTGGATAACCATAATTCCCCTACAGGTTTGAATGATCTCCTGTTCCCATCATGTTGTGTTCGATATAGGTTGACACAGTGCAACTCTTTAAAGCTATGAATTAGTTAAGTTTAGATTGTAAGTGCATTTTTAAACATTTACAGATCTTGAGTTGAGAACCAGAAGACTGCCCTCGCGTTCTGAGATTTTAGGGTATTAAAATAAAACAAACTATCAATTTTCATGAAATAAAAAGTTTGTTTAATCAAAGTGGGTAAATTTATAAACATTGTTCCCAATATAGTGTAAAATAGCGCCGTTGTGGTTTTAATTTTTCACATTTTACTGAAAGTGAAAATGATTTAAAATTTACAACATAATTTACAGGATATTGAGTTTTCTGGTTCTCAACCGACCATAGGTTTTAAAAGTTATTCAGTGTTGCGATGTGGTCTTTAACACTCTGCTAGAACAAATGGGTCAAGTTTTACACCCGTCTGCCCGTAGTTCCGTGAAAGGCTCTTGTTCAGCTTTAGCATGAACGGAAATGTTGAGTTTTATTCAAGCACATTTAATTAGTATTCAACCCCGTATCACAATAATTGCACCAAGAAGTCACCATATATATATATATATATATACATATATATCGATTTTCAGTTAAGGGCAGATTTAAAAGACTAAACCCTAAGTTTAGAGCAAAATATAACTCAATATAGATTGCCTTTTCTAGCCATCTGAAACTGAAATAAAAGTACACCCTCTGGAAAAAAAAATTGACTGGTAAAAAAATATTAGTACTCTGTGTCCCAGTAACATCAAACGCAAGTCTCCAAGCTCTCGAAGCTCAAAAGAACTTGACTTCGCACCCAAATATCAAACTCAACTCAATCAAACGGGAAGAAGCGTTTGGCCCGTAATTGTGAAAAAAAAAATACTGTCGACATTGTAGCAAAATAAAGTATAGCATATCAAGGCTTCATCATTATGCTTCACCAAATTATTACGTACAGAGAAGAAAATGTTTTATGTGAATCAGATAAGCAAATACAAAAATGATATTAAAAACACATGGAAAATATTAAAGAATGCTATGAATACATCTAACAATTCATCTAATATTTCTGAAATTCGGTGGGGCAATGCCTCCAGCAACACTCCCGCTGGCATGGCGGAAATTTTCAATGACTTTTTCTCTTCAATTGGGAAAAATTTTTCTCAAAATATTCCTCTTTCTAGTAAATCTTTTAATGATTTTTTAGATACACCTAACTCCAAAACTATATTTTTTGACCCAACATATAAAGAAGAAATAATAAAGATTGTTGCTAATTTGAAAGAAGGAAAAAGTCCTGGCCATGACGGAATTGACAACTATTTGATAAAAAACATAATTCCTCAAATAGTGGATCCCTTAGTATAACATTATCAATTCATCGCTTACAACTGGCCATGTGCCAAATAGCATGAAAATTGCGAAAGTAATTCCTATTTACAAGAAAGGGGAGAAGGATGATGTCAATAACTATAGACCCATATCTCTATCATCTTCTATTTCTAAGATTTTTGAAAGAACAGTTTATATCAGGACAGTACGTTTTCTTAAAACCTGCGACATATTCTCAAACTTTCAATTTGGATTCAGGGAAAATCACAGCACAACACACGCACTACTTGCCCTCATCGACAAAGTCACACACGCACTCGACACACTTTCACACACAATAGGTATCTTTTTGGACTTCTCCAAGGCCTTTGACACGATTAACCACGGAATACTTCTCGCCAAACTGTCTCATTATGGAATACGTGGAAAGGCCTTGGAGTGGTTCACGAGTTACCTATCAGAAAGATCCCAATTTGTACATGTCAACGGCTTTGACTCTCAAAGTAAAACAATTGCATCTGGTGTTCCACAAGGGAGTTTATTAGGCCCATTGTTATTCATTATTCATATTAATGATTTTCATAGTTCCTCGGAGAAACTATCATTCATATTATTCGCGGATGACTCTAACCTTTTTTTTCTCACCCTGACCCAAACATTTTAATAAGAACAGTCAATGAAGAACTGAAAAAGGTTATACAATGGATATACGCAAATAAATTGTCACTAAATATTCAAAAAACAAAAGTTATGCTTTTTAGTAATTCTTTAAATAGCCTCCCAGGCAATATAACATTTGATACTACTCCCTTAGAAGAAGTTTCTTCCTTTAAATTTCTTGGTGTTTGCGTCGATAACAAGCTTTCATGGAGGAATCATATTGATAACATATGTACAATTTTATCACGTAACATTGGCGTAATGAATAGATTAAAATATTATCTTCCTTCATCTGCATTATTAACTCTTTATTCTAGTTTGATACTACCTTATTTAAACTACGGGATTCTTGCTTGCGGTAATACATGTCAGATGTTACTTGATAAACTTCTTTTACTGCAAAAGAAAGCGCTTAGAATTGTTTTTAATTTACATACCCGAGAACATACAGATGCTTTGTTTTCTGACCATAAAATATTAAAAGTAAATGATTTGTATGTGTTTCAACTTGGCCAGTTTATGTTTAATTACAACAGTAACTTTTTACCTAAAATATTCCATGATTCATTTCATCGAAATAGTCATGTTCATAACTATCCCATGCGACGATCCGACGAATTTCATCTTCCATTAATGAGAACCGCACATGCCCAAAATACATTTCTTTATACCGGACCCAGACTTTGGAATAATTTAGATAATAGTTTAAAAGATTCCCCCAAATTTGTTACATTTAAATACAAACTCAGAAAATATTTACTTTCTACTTATAATCTTAGATAATTTAAATTGTTTTGATTCATGCTTGAGCCTTCACTTGTCCTGATGTCGCAGCACTTGGCGTGTTCTGTGTGCAGACTTCTCTTCTTTCTTCTCTCCTCTTCCTTTCCTGTCTCTTGTTCTTCGTAGACTTGTATTGTTACCGTCTTCTCTCCTCTCGGTACTGTCTCGCGTCTTACAGTGTATACGTGTGGGTAATCGAATGTGTGTACGAACGTGTTGTCCTTGTCATATTTTCCCGGTACACGTGGTTCAGTGAGCAGTGTCCGGGCACTAGCATTGGTATTCTATATTTTTTCCTAACCGGTGTATCTCAAAATAATTACATGTATATTGTTATAGAATAGCATATAATTTACTCATTATTTGTCTAGCGATTGTCACGTGAGTGACTTTTTTTTTCTCTCTGCTACTCTGACACCAAAATAATGGAAATTCAAACTGTTCGTATACAGTTATGTTCGAGTTTGATCTTTCAAATCTTTGCAGCTTTCTCGTTCATAACAATACATTGAGCATAAAATGTAATATGAAACAAATCACAAATACATAACTTAAGTTATCTTGGATGACCTGAACTGGTGATCCCCTCAGCTTGGCTCAGTCGTCATCGATGCCGGATACACTCGTCGTCGACCTCGGCACAGTCGCTTGGCTTGTCTCTTGGAAGCATCCCTTGATTTGGCCACTCAGCTAGACGCTACCCTATCGGCGGTCCTCTCAGCTCCTCGGCCTTCACTAGTCCCTGCTACCGCGCAGACTCCTGCCTTGACCTGCGATGCCCGAGCTCAAGCGACGACGAGCAGGCAAATGGAGATTGAGCTCCGTTCCAAAGTTCGGATAATGATTGTCCGAGTTCAGTTTTATCGGCAGCTGGAGCTCGCATCTCACCGACGTAGTAAACCCCCAGAAAAACGACTGCTGCCTAAGCGGAGATCTATGCTGGATGTCTGATTAAAGTGTTTCTCCCCGATCCTCTACATTACTCAGCTTTTTATTAGCTTCCCTAACCATAGATGTTTACACTAAAGCCCCTTACACTCCGATACACTTGCTTTTTCATGCCTTTCCTACACTAAAGAAATCATCCAATCATCATGCTTAAATATAGCCCTATTGAAACTCTACACAATATGTGTTATCGTAGCCATCGTCTAGACTGCTATTACATAACATCTTTACTCATGAACTTGTGCACAAAAAATTACAACCAACATCCTAATGACACTGACATAGCTGAGTCTCGACTGAGCTAGAGAACATTCCTAGCCACCACCTGGATGGGAGCTATTACATAACACCTCTATTCACTCAATTTCTATAGTCTGAATTAATACATGATACTACAAACCAGGCATGCTGTTGCCATGCTATTTCTTTAACTTCTGCTTTGTCTCATTTCATGTGACTGCCCTGTCCGACTTTGACTGATCTAGACATGCTGTTGCTATGCCAGTTTATTCTTTTACTTTTACTTTGTCTCATTTAATGTAAATTTCCAGACAGTCAGTCTCTTGCAGTTTGACCTAGTGGCTTTCTAGGACAACTTTAAAGCTCTAAACCTTTACAAATTCAAACAAATTCGATTTCACTTCACTGGCAAAATCAAATATAAATTTCTCTCCTGACAGCGATCCACGTCCGACAAGCTATGCTTTTTAGTGGATCACTATTTTCCATAATCGAATTTATTTTCCGCTCGCCCACGAAGTATTTATACAGTGTTTTCCTAAATATTGTACATGTTATATGTTGTTCTATAATATGTCTCGTATATACGTGTATATTACATGAATCTTATGCAAACGTTTGAACAATATTTCATCACATGTATACTTTGTACTATGTTTTTTGATTTTCGATGATTGGAAATAAACTATGATTGAATTGAAAAAAAAAAGGAAGAATCTAGTGCATATGGATAAGCAACCATGCAGTAAGCCGACGACTTGATGATGAAATTGCCTCAGGGCACAGCCGCTGCAGTCAGGGGAATCGAATCAGGGACCTCATGATTGATAATACCTGGTCTTATCTACTGAACCACAAGAGCTCCTCATAAACTTGTGCGATATGATAAGCTAGGTAGGATTATGTAGTGTAATAAATGCCGAGACGCAATGTGTCTTTTGATATTGTAGATACTTCTTGTATTCTCTAATTCACCACTTTTAAAGAGTTCTATTCATGGCTCTACTAAATTTCCAGACTGATGTGAGATCAGATTGTAAGATTAAGCATAGGGGAAGGCGGGGTAATTTTAGCATAGGAGTAAGTTGAGCCACCGTCCCTAGGCCAATAAAGTCAGACATTGAACTGGTGCCATCTATTGATGGCCTGTATCATAACCCCTCACCCAGCCATTTTACTTTCTAGATTGAAACACAAGCTAGTGGGTCAGAGGGGAAAATGTGATTTTCAGCAATAAAAGTAAAAACGTGTAAACCAGGTATAAAGTGCCCTCTTTTTCCTTATGCATCATAGAGATAATGTGGATATAAGAAGACAATTGGTAGTCCTTGTCCTTGTCTTTTTTCTTGCCAAAGCTTTTACACAATTGATATAAATGATTTGTGTATTCATGCAAGATTTCTCATAAAAGTCAAACAGGGGAAAGGTCAGCCATGGCTGAATTTGCCCCATTGGGTCTGACCAAACTTGCCACATACATTATGAAGCAATTCACATGCCTTTGTGGTTAAAAGACCTATTTAAGAAAAGCAATTCTGAAATTAAGTTTAAATGAAGTTTAAGTTCCCCATAACTATGTTTGGCACACACAGCAGCTAGTGATAGCAAACTGACAAGGAGATATGCCTTTTCGTTTTCATTTTAATCCTGATGAAAAGCTTTGATATTTCAACTTAAACCAAAGGGCCCCAATGCACTGGCATTCCCACCTTTTGATACTTTTCCCCCTTTTACCCTACATTTTTTTTTCACTTCTCGTGGATTCATATCATCGAAGTTTTAATATTTCATAATTGATTTTTGTCTTTCAGAAGCACATGAAAAACTACAAGCAAAAGACAACGCGAATACATTTTCCTCGTGATGTAATGGAGAGAGCAGCAAATGCTTTTGCTTGCGGACAGAGTGTGCGGAGTGCTGCCAATGAATTTAGTGTCACTGATATCAGTAACTCTATTTGAAAAGAAATATATTGTGGCTTGAAAAAAAAAAGGAAGTTGAATTGAGGGGACTATGCTGCCTATATTATAGAGTTTATGATCTCTGTGACCTGTAGGGTACTTAGTATAACCAAGACAGATTACTCTCATTATAATAAACAAATCTCTCTCGTTTTTGAAAAAAACATTGCGTAACAAGATCTGATATAAAAAAATGATTTTCTTGGCCCAAACACTCATTCTTTTTTGGATTTTTCTGTCTTTTCTGCTTTTTTTTTTTCTGGATTATCAATTTGATATAACGAATGTAACTTTGCCACGGCCGAGGAGTTTTTCGCAACAAGAGTGCATTGTATAACCGTCGTATAACCATATGAATATCAATCTGAATTTGTTCAGATATCAATTTTTTATGGTTACACACAATGATTATTTTGTCAAATTTATAGTTAAATGTTTTGCTTCAAACAAGACAATGGCCTGTACTTCACTTATGTTTATATAGGGCAATATGTCGAAATAATTTCTGGTATATTTTTTGCTTTACTGTTACCTAAAACCTTGCCAGCTTTATTGATAACCATGAACACATATTCCACAAGGATATTATCTTTCATACAGCTGTAGCTGGAAAAGGACACTAGCTTTGCTGAGGTTTTTGATACCCCGGTAAGTGGCCCACAATTTGTTTAATAGGACCTGAAACTCTGACAAGTACGTAGATTTGATGACTTTTCTTCTATTTTACAAAGTTTATATATATACATATATATATATATATATATATATTTTTTTTTTTGCTTTGAGAGGATGGCCGCAGTGACTTTGTTGTGCTCACAACTGACAATAAGTACGTGTATTAGCCTATTGTGAATACATGTAATTTTTTTTGCTGTTGTTGCACTTTACAACATTAAAAACTTGGAAGTGAAATAATGGTTTTGTACTTGAGTCATCTTTACCTGGGTCAGTGATCAACTTACCCCGTGTGACACAACTTACCCCAGAGGGTAGATCAACTTCCCCCTTAAATGGGGCAAGTTGAGCCATTTGACCTCTATTTTTTCAAAGGTCATACTGAATTTTTGAGTGACAGTTAGTGAGTAATAACTATCTAAAAATGTGTATTAGTAATTTAACAAGCAGCAAAATACTTTTTATTGCAAAATTATCAATACTTTCAGTCAAAACGTGCTAAAAGCAAAAAAAAAAAAAAAAAGGCTTAACTTACCCCATATTTCCCTACTATAACATCAACAAACTACTGATTCATCAGTATCGACACGTCATTTGATGTTTGTTTTTTTAATAACTCAGGCATTGGTCCATCAGAGAGGTAAAAGGCCATTCATTTTCTTGTTTCTCGCCAATGTTTTTGCAAGTCCTTCCCAGAAGAGCATTTGCTGGTATCTTTCTTCCATCCATTGGAAGTAGGGCTTATTCTTACTAAGGAACAGTCGTACCAGATAGGGAAGCCGGTTGTCCGGAATGTCCTCGCGAAAGACCATGACGACGCTTTCTAGTTGGACGTCGTTCATGTGCGCCACGGCCATTTGGAGTGTCATTAGGTAGTTGGCATCGTTGATGGATGCATTGCTAACGATTACAAGGTTCTTGAAGCTATTCTCAATAACACTATTGATGGCGTCATAGCGCGTACCCCCCAGGGGCAAATCGTCGTCGCCGCACACGATCCTGTCGCGAAGGAAGTCTGGAAGATGCTCCTGGACAGCATCCAGAAACTCCTCAAGTACCCAGTTGTCATCGTCTTCCGGGTAGATAATATTGAGATCGTAACGGTAATCCTGGTGCTCGCGTGCGTCCACCAACTCGTAGTATCCAATGATAAGAAGCCTCAAATGAAAACACTTGTAGTTCAGCCACCATCGGTTTCTCCAAGCCAAAACTGAGCCAGTAATGAAAAATATGATCAGCACACTTGCAGAAATGTAAACGGTCAGGTTTGGTCCACAGACGTCGTCAGGGTAAAATTCTAAAACTGATTTTCCCACAAATTTTGAGATAGACTGAGCTGAGCAAACAGTGGTCCGGGGATTTTCCAATGTCAGACTACCTTGACTAAGGAAACCTCTAAACCAAGCGAGGTTGCAAGTGCACGAAAGTTGATTCTGAGATATGTCAAAATATTTCATCGGAAGGAAGGTGTCGTCTTCTACGCCATTGAAAGCGTTTTGATATAAAGAGACCATGAACAATTTCTCATTTTGCCTGAAGAGGTCCTTTGGAAGGATTCCACTGAGTTTATTTGTACTCAAATGCAAGAAACGCAGAGATTTTGAATACCGGAAGTGATCAAAAGTAACAGAAACGATATTGTTCTTATCAAGATATAACTTTTCTAGAGATGACAAATTGGCGAACAATTGCGTGGGAAGGCTTGTAATTCCACATTTTGTAAGATGTAGTTGCCTCAAACGGAAGAGACCGTCGAATGTATTTGGAAACAGAGTGCCGAGCGGGTTTCTTTTTAAGAAAAGTATCTCAAGGTAAGATAGTGAAGCCAGTACTGGACCAGTATTTATAACCAGTTTGTCTCGGGTCATGGCAGCAGAGCTCAAATCGAGTTTGCGAATTAAGTGAGTTCAGTCCGTCAAATGATGTGCTTCCTATTGCAAAGTTGTTATAGGATAAATCAAGGAATGACAACCGTTGAAGATATTTGAAGGGGACTGCTAATTGTTCTAGGAGTCCTAGACTTCTTAGATATAAGCTTTCTAAATTTTCCAAGCCGGTGAAACCGCTATACAACATTGTGCGAATAGGATTTGACCTTAGGATGAGACATTTCAAGTTGGACAGAAATGAAAATTCACCGGAATTCAAAGAAAATATACGATTTTTGGATAGGTCTAATTTTGTCAGAGACGCAACTCGAAAGAAACTTTTTATATAGGAATCTCCTCAATTCTATTCGCTGATAAATTCAACAAAGTCAGAACTTGGAGTTTCGCAGAAAGCTGAAAATCCAAGTACATGAAGTTATTTTCGGACAATACCAGGTTATGTAGATTTGGAACATGTTGCAGCACTGGTTCTGCGATAGTTGTCAAGAAATTCTGGCTTTAAATAGGTCCAGTGTTTGCAGCAATCCAAGGCCCTCAAATGAACGATTTTGTAAACTTCTTATCCTACATGATCTAAGGCTTAATGACAGTAATCCATTCAATCCATTAAACAATCCTTCTGAAAGAAACGATACTCTGTTCCCAGAGATAGATAGGTTTACGAGAGGAGGAATTTGGAGAGTGCTATTGATTTGGAAGCCGCGGATGCGGACAATCGTGCCGCAAAGTACATGCAGATATTCCAGTGAATCCATCCCAAGAAATGAATTGAACGTGACATTTTTTATATTATTACTGTCAAGTTCCAGCCCCCTTACATTCTTCAAACGCCGAAATGCGCCGTACGGAACATGAGTGATGTTTTTAGACATTTTAAGTAGGGAAATATTTGCTTTTGTAAGCGGCGTAAAGTCATTGACATTAATTCTTGTGATGTTATTCCTCGTTAGGTAAAATTTGTTGATCGTTGTAAGAAGACGTCCCGTGAAGCGAAATTGATTCCTGCAATTTGCATTAAAGCTCAAGTTTGGCTTAGAGCGGAGCTGGTTTAGTGCGCTGAGGGGAATTGTAGAGAAATTGTTATGGGAAAAATCAATAAAATGAATATTCGGATTCATCGAAAATATGTATGCATCCATGTGGATGAGATGATTGTAACCTAGGATTAGTTCTTCTAGGCGCCGAAGGGGATAAAAAGCTTCCTTCGCGATATGTTTTAGCTCGTTTCTTAAGAGTTTCAATGTTGTTACTGCAGTCACATCAACGAATGACTTATTGGAGAGGATTTCAAATTTGTTTAGAGTCAGATCAAGAATTGTTATGTCCGGCGGTAGATAAGATGGAACTTCCCGAAGGCCGCGATTACCGCACCTTGCCACTAACTTCTGGCCTTCGGACCGAACCGTGCAGGGATGCCTGGATGAATGCAAGGGATCCCTGACTCGCCGGGTTACAGAGGCAGGGGAGAAGAATTGCGATGAATCCCGCAAGAAATATGAAAACCATGACGACGACTTGTTGACCGAGGCCTGTGGCGTGTCGTTATGTTGTTGCGGATCGTGTAATACGAGACAACGAATCGTTGACGCCTTTTTTTTCGTAACGTTATTTTCGCTACTCCGCCTGAAACAACGCAATAAAGAATAAAAGATGACATTGGAAAGAAGAGAAAACAACATCTTTTCCGCAAACTTTAACCCTCCAGAATCATGATAGATTAAGGTACATTAGTGCACAGAAAAATGTTACTACTAGAATAACAAGATGGTTGTATGTCATACTGAATTCAAAATATTTTGGTACAAAAACATGGAAAATGTAAATGCTTTGCTCATATTATGTGGTATTCATTATGCGCATATTTAGTGATTATGTTGGAACGGTGAAAAATAAGCTTGAACTTGCAGTTGAACTTTGACTCTCTCCAAAAAGCGTGGAAAAACATGGAATTTATAATTACAAAAACTTCTTCTCAGTTTTTCGATCATGATGAAATTTCGGTAATTTTTCAACTTTATATTAACCTTAGTGATCACAGAAAAAACTTAAAGCGAGGTGGAATCGATTGCTTCGTACAGCTGATTTCTATGTTGACAGGCACTTTCAATGAACATGTGGTTGAAAAAAAAGAGGATGTATTATTCAGTATCTATGAAACTAAGATGACGGAATAAATGTCCTATTTTGATAAAGAACATTGTCTTGAATGTGTATCTGTCACACTATTTTTACCTATGATTTTAGAATGTAAATTCTATAGTATACAATGTTGAGGTTGGCTTGAAATATGAGAAAAATTTACAAAGCAATTTGACACAAGTTGCACAGGAAATAAGTTCTGTCAATCATGACACTACAGTACGGAATATTTAGATACTTGTATTATGCGTGGCTGTATTTTTATTCCTTTTTTACGTGAAATCCTGACAGCAGAGTGACCTAGTAAAAATTGTTAGAAACACACACACACACACACACACACACACACACACACACTAATGTATAAAAATTGACATTCAAAAAGATCGACAAATGGACCCCTATATTCATCATATGAATATACTTGTTTGGAACAAATTTAGCGGGCCGGGGGAGGGGGGATCCTCACAACCAGACTGGTAAAATGCCAATTCGTCTTGTGTAGAACAAATATTTGCTTTTCCAAATTCAACAAATTCTTCCGTTGAGATGTTTTCATTGCAACTGATTGACAAATTGCCCTACATCGACGTAAATAAGCACTGACTTGATCAGTGTTTTAGTAGTAGCCATGATAAAATATCATGGGCGTACATACTCAAGCAGGATTCGAACCTACGACCTCCTGATCACCGGACAGGCGTCATCTCCACTAGACCACCGAGCTCTCGCTCGACGGAAGAATTTGTTGACTTTGAATAACAAAGCAGTACCCGCTGCATGCTATAAGGATTAGAACCAACACTTGCTGTCGGGCGAAAGCTCGGTGGTCTAGTGGAGATGACGCCTGTCCGGTGATCAGGAGGTCGTAGGTTCGAATCCTGCTCGAGTATGTACGCCAATGATATTTTATCATGGCTACTACTAAAACACTGATCAAGTCAGTGCTTATTTACGTCGATGTAGGGCAATTTGTCAATCAGTTGCAATGAAAACATCTCGACGGAAGAATTTGTTGAATTTGAATAACAAAGCAGTACCCGCTGCATGCTATAAGGATTAGAACCAACACTTGCTGTCGGGCGAAAGCTCGGTGGTCTAGTGGAGATGACGCCTGTCCGGTGATCAGGAGGTCGTAGGTTCGAATCCTGCTCGAGTATGTACGCCCATGATATTTTATCATGGCTACTACTAAAACACTGATCAAGTCAGTGCTTATTTACGTCGATGTAGGGCAATTTGTCAATCAGTTGCAAATATTTGCTTTGCTTCCATATCATAGTTGAAGCACATGCTTGCATCTTCAAACACTTCTAACAAAACTGTTCTTCATTGACAAGCTATCAAGTTGAACTCTTGTAATAAATTAAATGGTTGACTTCAGATACAGTCACATAACCCATCAGTTCAAGCGAGTGGGTATACAGCTCGTATGCTTTCTCTATTAGAATCACTGAAAATGATCATAGAGCAATTCCGCGTCATGTTAAAAGTTTTTTTTTTTCAATTTTTGGTGTCGGAACCGCTGGATGAGGAGACTTCTAGAGGTTATGACGGATGAGTGGACAACAATATGAAGAAAATACATAGTATGAAGAGAATTCCACAAAAATTAATTTTTCATGAAAATTACACATTCCGTCAACTTGATACTGACATACGTTAAGTGTAGCAATAATCTCCCTGCTCTCTGAAAGCGATTAGTCAAGTGCTCTTTCATTATGCTAGAAAAGTGATTTTAGTGGAATTTTCTTTATTATTTTCTTTATATTGTTGTCCACTCATACGTTTTATGTAAAAACCTCTAGTAGTCTCCTCATCCAGCGGTTCCAACACCAAGCTTTAAGAATTCATAACTTTTGCATCGATAATGTCCGATTTTCCTCAAACTTTAACTGATGCTGTTCTTTTAATGTTGCCACTTTCACTCTATCCACATTGCTCTTTCGGGTTTGTGTTCCCTTTAAGGTTGTGTAACAAATAGACAAATGTCAAATCAAGAAACAGGTAATGGCCAAAGCATATCCACAGTTAATGAATTGTAACTTTACACATGTTTCAAAGAAACTCTTTTCATCTATATCATCCATGTACTGGAATTAGGTGTCATGACCTTGACAGCTCCCATTTGCCCAATCACGAATCTTAAGTCTTCAATCTTCACGAAACATTCGGCCAATAACGACGTTTAGTGTTGAAAGCATTTCAGTTTAAATAAAGTAAATGTATCATAAAAAGGATCAGAAAGGATTTTTCAAATGCCGAAAATGTTACAACTGTGGACAAAAAATTAAAATCTTTTTTTCAAGAGTTTTATGATGGAGTACACATATATTCACATGGTAAGCAATAAGGAAATAATTAATCTAAAATATTGTATATAAGGTGGAAAAATATTTTTCTGGGGTGTATGTAGATTAAGTACTGTAGATTATGTAGATTTTTTGAAAATCTAGTTCTAAAGATTTATGAAATTTATGAATATGCAGGCATTATGTACGTAAATCTTACGTACACACACACACACACACGCACATGAAATAAAAAAAATAACATCAATTGAGCTGATACATTCCTGATACAAAGGCCACCTGAAGCAATAATCATACCCCAAACATGGAAAAAAGTGTTTAAATTATACCATGAGAAAAGTGCAATCTAGGTAATAACTTGGGTATTTCTATACTGTGTCTCTATAGGAAATCTACCCACAAATATTTATTTCCCATCATGATACTATGCCAAAACTGTTTTTTTTTCTCCGAGAGACGTACATCCTGTCTTAAATTTATCAAATGGGGAGGACGACTTAACATTTACTACATTTTTGACAAGTCTCAAAGGGCAATTACCTTCTGGTTTCACGCTGAGTATTGAAGCTTTGAAGAGGTTGTTCCCATGATACCGGATTCCAAGATATAGGAGCTGATTTCAGTGAAATATGATATTCCTTTCACTTTTATCATACACCTCTGTAAACCTGGCTCGATGAAGCATGGTCAGCTATAACGCTAGTCTCTTCATAGCTCCCCAATGATCAGTTCTTTCGACATGCCGTTAATATTATGTCCCATCGCACCGACGATACGGTATGGTAATGTTAGAGTGAGCAAGGAGCATATAATCAACTCCTTTGTTGTACTGGACGTCAATTTCCTCTAGATGCTGTTGAAATTCATTATTTTTCACAACCAGGGCCGGAGCACATCGAAAGCGATAGCACAAATAATTTTCAATTGATGCAATGTCATAAAGACGATGGTGTGGACATTTAGAAAACAACTCACGAGTATCATATGCAGAATAATGTTTGAAATGCTATATCAACAACATACCCGTATGCACATTATGTCCGTTGTGTATCGGAAAGATGTGATTATGGGTTGAATCAGTTTAGTTGCAATTACATGTACTTCCCTTTCGTCTTTACACTGTACTTCATGTATATATATATATATATATATATATATATATATATATACAGCTTGTCCTTGTCACCATATCGTTTGTGAATTTGAAGAGTTTATGAAATCATTTCCTTTAATTTCTATGCAAGCACATTACGAAACTTGTTATGAAAATACGGTCATGTTCACAGAGTAGTCGAAGAAAAACAGTGAAATGTATGTTATTGTAATCATTTGTGTAAACTTCAAAGCACGGATCAACTTTTGCATTCACACACACACACACACACACACACACACACACACACACAAAATCTGATGTCAACACTGAAGAGTATACCAACACAACGTCACATCTGTCAATCTACCACTTTACTAGCCAATTATCATAACTGGAAAACAATGAACATTACAGCCCTTTTGCAATTACTTAAAACTCTCAAGTTTGTTTGTTTGCTTGTTATTTCCGTCATGAACATACATACAGATATAAAAGACAACATAAGGTACAAGGAAAATGATACATCATGCATAAAATGAAACATACATACAGGTATAGCAAATGAATAGTGTGACACATCATCGATATACAAAAAGAATAGAATGTAGGATCATAGAAAGATAACGGCTGGATAGCCCATAATCAGCCACACTTTTCAATAATTCCCAAGTGTAAGATAAAGCATACAATCTTTATATTTTCTGATTATATTAGTGAGTGTGTATTTCATATGACATCATCTATTACCATACGTACCTTATTTTTGCTGGGAAACGAATACAAAGACGAGTCAGCAACTCATACTGATGTATAAACTTTTAATCAGTTCATTTCATACACTTCAAGTGTAATAGGCATATCTAATAACTTAATAGGGAATGGTTATAGAGTAAAGAGGTGGACTGTACAGTATCGCAATTTTGTATGAAATATTCAAAGAACAGCAAGACTTTTTTATCTTATTCTAACAATGACAGTGATAGCAACATCATATACGTCAACTTGACGTAAACACGAAAGTCATTATCACCAAATGAAAATGAACATTCATTTTTGTTTTCTAACATTGATTTACTAAAAAAATATATAGAAATCATGCTAGTGAAACATTCGAAATGCACGTAAAAAATGTTTTGACATTTTTTTGAATGATTTCGAACATCCTCATTTGGGCATTTAAAGTGGAATCATGTAACAGGTTTCGTTAAAAAGCAACGGAGCAAGATAAGAAACATATAGATTGGTATAGGACCACTATCGGAACATTTTTATCACAGTTGGGTATGGGAATCTATAACTGGATTTTTTTTTTGTATTTTTGTTTTTATTGAAAACTATAACATATGCCATGAAACAAAGTACATACCATACCTGTGAAAGTATGATGCTCGATGGAGCATAAATGAACACACAACCAAGACAACATAATACAATACAATACAATACAATACAATACAATACAATACAATACAACACAACACAACGAAAATGTCTCCCTGCATATACAGTGGAGTCCCGCCATAACAAGAGCCATGGAAATAAATATTATTACGTTCTATAAAATAATAATTACATGTATTGAAATTACACAATAACAGGGAGAAGCATTCGCAATAATTTGAGATAACGGCCCGGTGCCACTTTTGAAAGAAAAAAGAATCAAATACAGATTTGTCGACTAAGGTAAGCTCCCCACCAATCTCTCTAACATAATAACAAGGGCAAATGCCCCATCCTTCACTCCAAAAACACTAAAACGACTCTGCCTAGGTGGAGCTCCACTGCATATTACCCATGTCTGCACAAAATTAGAATTAAAATAACTTTCCTTTACTGATTAATCACTGTGGTACATGTACGTAGGGGAAGAGGAATCAAACAATTATATAAATGAAAGTGTCCATTTTTTAGATTGAGAGCCCAATTTACCCCTTTTCTCAGCTATGTTTTCTCAGCTATTTATATTCATTCTTTTTTGTTTCATTCGAACAAAAGACATAAAGGATAGAACATCTAAATCTACCTGCTAAAATTTGCAGCGAATTATATAATATTTCATACATAAGAATAATCTATAACTTGAAAATTGTTTAACGTTTTCAGCATATTGGTGGTATCACTAGCAACGACACATGCGCATTGGAAGAGGTGGTTATGTTATCATCTTACAACTCTCCTATTGATATGTACACAACATGGCTTTAAAATTGGGTCTGTTTGTTTTGTGTTGTTTTTTTCACTGTCGATGATGTAGCATACGAAACACCTCTGTCCCCTAAAAATCACCACATTATTTCAGTAGAGTTTTCATATTCTTATGGATTTCGCTTGAAGTAACTTCATTTTGTTTAAATCTAGTTTAATTTTTTTCATAGCTCAATAGGAACCATTTGAAGTAATACCATCGTCCCCTGTGCCTGTAATATAAATGGCCCTAAAAACGTAGACCTCTCTGAGCCCTTCTTGGAAACAAAGATCACACATATCCAAACGTTTCATTAAGTCATTTTTTCTGAATTAACAAAGGGAAATTAACGGGCCTTAATCGCATGATGGAGGTATTTGGGGTCTCCTTGATATTTGCTAACTTATAATACCCTATCCTCAATCGCATTTAGTGATGGAAAATCATGATGATCATCATCATGACTACCTGTGGGACGAAGAGGCCAATCTACCTTTCCTCTGGTATGCTTGGTTAAAAAAAAAAAAACGGAAAAGAAAATAAGAGATTAACATTTTTAATATACAGTCAGACCATTATGTTATGTTACTCCCGCACGCACTGCGCACGGGGCCGCTTCGTGCGGCTGCGTGCAGGTTCGTGCGATCTCGCACGGGAGCGTATGGCTCCGTGCGCCCCTGTACGCGCCCGTGCATAGTCGTGCACCTCCGTGCGGATCTGCACGCCCCCGTGCGGATCCATACTCCCTCGCACGCTGTCGCACGGATCCGGGCGGGTCTGGCGCACGGTCCCGTGCGGGTCGGGCGCACGGACCCGTGCGGCTTTGGGGTGCGATTTCGCACGGCCCCGTGCCGCCAGTGCTTGGTTCCCGCATGATCCCATCTCACCTCCCTGGTTCCCGCAGTGCTTACACATCAGGTGTATACCGTGTGCGAGTCCATGGGCCATTCCCCGGCCGACAGTTTCAGCGCAAGCGTGAAATGAGACGATTCCCGACAATACAAGGCTTGTTACTTGCGCCAAGGAGCTTCAAACCCTTGCTTGCGCATTGCCAGTCAGTCGGCAAGCCGAAAAACCCCGTCTGGAATATCCAAGTTGTCACACGGGTGACCTCGAGTTGACCCCGCAGATCATGATCACGGAATTACGTTTTCACATGATTTTTTTTTTTTTAATTTGACAGGTTAAGGTTAAAACCTGAATGCAATATTGTTTACATTTTCCAAGAGCGACATGAAAGGTCATCGACTTCGGGCATGGCTAATTCATTACCGATGTCCCGGAAATAATGGGTTCACATACCCGTCTAAAATTCCCCTAAGAGACTTCTTTTTCATTGTAGGGCACTAACGAACGCATACCATGTAAAAGGAAAATTATTATCCAGCTATAAGATGATACCTAAGGTGTAACGTGATGATTAGATGGGTCAGCAGCGCGCGCCAGCTGAAATCATAAGGATATCATTCCTTTACTCTGCACGAAATCGCGAAAATATTGTACTGTTCCACATATAGAAATTGACGTGTTCCATGGAGGCTCTTTGTGTGTTATGAGCGACCCCAGCGTAACTGACATGGTCAATTATAAGCGTCTACTAGGTATGATATACTGTGCTTGTGTCTGTCGGTGGGCATTATGTACAAGTAGCCTATTGCCTCTTGCTTGGCCTCTCTCTCTCTCTCTCTCTTCTCTCTCTCTCTCAACAAGTCATGAATTCACTTTACCCATCATGCCTAATCGAACTACGACATGATTGAGGTAACCGCGCCTTTTTTTTTCTCATAGTCAAAATCAAACTAATTCTTTACATAATTTAAAAAAAAAATCTTCATATAATTTCTCAAAATACTCAAAAGATGGCCTCAGTCAAAACTTTCTACAAAGATTGCATACGGCAATCTTTACGGCCTAAACAAGTTTTTTGGAGCTATTAGTTCACCCTGTGACGATGACTTCGATTGCGTTTTGAACTTGTACCGAACTACTTTCGACACAACTATTACCTTTATTGTTCGATTGATGAACTAGTCTTTTGAATTGATAACCGACATTCGTAATCGTAAGCATACAGTAACAAAATACTGTCAATAACAGTTGGAAAATGCAAATGCTATAATGATAGCGCGAAATACACGAGTAACGATCATCTTCATACATTCTAATTCCCAAGTGATGTCGCTTCGAAAATGACACATGGTTTGACTACTGCTTCAAGCAAAGAAAAGGAAAAGGAATGGGATATACTTCTAATGATAATATCTAGCCGTACAAGGCATTCCACTGTATTTGGTAATGTCGGTTACGTTTTTGTGCGCTTTACGTACGGAAAATAAAGGCAGATTGATGCTATTAAATGCTAACACAACGCATTCAAATGATTTTTTGAAATAGACCGTGTACAATGTAATGTTTTAGTATTCGGTTTGAAAATTTAAATTTGCGAGTCCTTTATAAAGTTATATGGGTTATTACATTATCAAGCAAAAATTACAGTACTTTAAGGATTCGGATTTGCTCAGAAGATTAACAATGCTATCTTTGGCAATAGTTTGCAACAGAGACAATCCGCTTCAATAGATATACAATGTAATTCTGTTTTCATAAATAGAAAGGAAAACGTAAATAAGTCAACTTTATAACTTCAATTAGCTTTCTCACCAACTGAACTTGATTTGATCTGCCGTGTATGATATCGCTGTGTGTTCTATTAATTCTATGATATTGTTTAATTTGATATTGTTTAATTGGCACGCGTGTTTTTTTTTTTATGCAGAATATTTCAGGTAAGTATAATTCATTGAAGCTAATAATGTTTGTACATATGACGTGTTCGTTGTTTTGTATTTTCATTTTTATAATATATCACGTGTCCATTATCTGATTATGACTACGAAAATATGACAACTGTTTAAATGCGGAGTATGTACTGGAACACTAATGTCTCCCACCAGTATAGACAAACTAATTATTCTAGTCGTCTATCCCCGCTTGAAATGGAAAT
Source organism: Diadema antillarum (assembly GCF_040938485.1). Classification (NCBI taxonomy): domain Eukaryota; kingdom Metazoa; phylum Echinodermata; class Echinoidea; order Diadematoida; family Diadematidae; genus Diadema; species Diadema antillarum. Next base: position 697,032 of record NW_027271031.1, on the reverse strand, counting down.
GAAATTACACACAAAAAAAGAAAGAAAACGAAGTTCAATTTTCAGCAGATTTCAACCGTTTTGTTTAGTGCCTGATACATGTAATGGGCAAAATTCTTTAGCGCATAAGCAATCACACAACTTTTGGGAATAAAAATGTATGTCTTAATGATTGTATCTTATGGAAGAAAACTCGTCTCCTTGCCTGAATTTTAGCTTCTTCTTTTTCAAGCTTGCGGGAAAGAAATAGTTGAACATCAATCGCAATCATAAAGAGAAGCCACATCCTTAAAAATAAACACAGGAGTACTGAGACGCACTACGAAATAAAAACTGGCCTGTTATCACTATTGACAACGTATGACAATGAAATGCTTCCTTTTGTTGGGGGGGGGGGGGGTTATTGATTATTCTGAAGGTTCATAGATCACACAATTTATATGGTTCGCTATTAGCTTAGGTTCGTTAAGAAAAGAAAAATAAACAGATAAATGCGTTCCTTTTCCGGTGGTTCCTTTACCCGAAAGTAATCAAGCAATCACTTATTTCAGTATAAGATTTGTGAATACAAAACGAAACGACGAAGGCCTTTAAAGTATTAATTCCGAATATAATTGTAAATATGACTATCGGTCTATACTCAACTTCTCAAATGCAGAAAGATTGCAACTGTAAATGTGGTGTTCTGTAAAAAAAAAAATAAAAAAATGAAAATAACAATAGGTTTAAGCTACAAGTTAATGGTTCTTTATATGCTATGGTATCACAAAAGTGACCGAGAATAAGAAGCACTATAATTTTAAATTAATATGATACAATCATAATTAAAAAAAAACAACATGAAGCTGTCAAGCCTATACATCAACATTTGCTTCTGATACGTATAGTATGAATTATGTACAGCTTTGGCAAGCGCGATAAAAGAGATAAATAATGTGGACGCAACGCCTATAAGGGAAATGTGCCTAATATAGCGGGAATTCAGAATGTTACGGCTGTATACAGCTGCAGCAGAGCAGGCACGAAAACAGTCGTTGATGCTCTGCAACATTACGACCATGTGCATTATTAGAGGGTTTTTAGTACACGCAAAGAACACGATCTGAAAAGACGACTATCGTTAATTAACTTCATTAACTTTCTCTACTGATGCTGTCTTTTGAATCCCCGCCTACAATGGGTTCTCAGGTTCTATTCACTCTATTAGTCCATGGGCCAGGCCAGATATTGGTACCATCTGAGGTGGCAATACCTTTTTGGTGTCATTTTGTTTGTCGGGCAATATGCCTATCAAGCTATGATAGCATTTCCAAATGAGTAGCTTAGTCATAGTAAATGAATTTTAAACCAATTTGGTCTCGTTGTTATATCCCTCTACTTCTGAATCGAGACCAACCGCTATACAAAGAAGAGCACTGTCTTCTGTATGTTCACAGGTGTTCTGTTGTAAACGCGGTGCGCTTAGTCTTTATTCAAGGCAGCGAAGGGAATATCCAAGGGTTATGATATCCACGGCGCTTAGTCTAATATTCAAGACGGCGAAGGGAATATCCAAAGCTTATAATACAGTGTATATCCTTTTATCTAAAAACAACAACAACAACAAAGCAATTTCTCGTGAATTTTAGCGTATTTTTCAATTATTTATCATTTTCCGCTGAAAACGCTACGGTGAAAACGCTAATACCATGCCAATGTCGCTTTATTTCCATTCAACAATGAAAGATTATGCAAAAACAATGTACCGGTACACTACAATACATTGTTATTAATAATGATGTACGTGAACAGAGTGATTTTTGTTTATAACTGATGTATTTGTTGAGAGGGTGGTATAAAAACAGTATAGATAATCTCTTTTATTAGGAACTTTAGATATGATAAAGGTACATTGTTCTAGATAAAGACTAAGCGCACCGCGTGACAGCTGTGGACACCATAACCCTTTGGATATTCCCTTCGCTGCCTTGAATAAAGACTAAGCGCACCGCGTTTACAACATAACACCTGTGGACATACAGAAGGCAGTGCTCTTCTTTGTATAGCGGTTAGTTTCGATTCAGAAGTATAGGGATATAAAAACGAGACCAAATTGGTTAAAAATTCATTTATTATGACTAAGCTACTCATTTGGAAATGCTATCATAGCTTGATAAGCGTATCTATGTCCGACAAACACACTGACACCAAAAAGGTTTTGCCACCTCGAGTGGTACCAACAACCCATTTTTCGGCTCTTGGCCCATGGACTATAGGTATTGGTACTTGCTAAACGCATCTCCTTTAGTTTCCATTGACAACAACATGGGAGGAGAATGGAAGCGGTCAAGGCCCTCGCTAAAGGACGCTTGTTGTAATACGCATTGCGTGCCTTTCTTTCTTTCTACTGTTTCCTATTGTTTGTGAGTTAAAAACTTGCGGCAACTAAGTCACCGCAGCCGACACACAACGCTTACCGACTCATTCATGCGGCGGCAGCGGCACGGACACAAACGCACTTCAGTTTACATTCGGGCTGCCGTATTGGTTAGAATAGTTAATGATAGACCTGTCCTGCGATTGGGTCATTATCTTACACATCCAAGCTATCGTCGTATACGGTATCGTGCGTGCGATTGAGCGGAAACGTCGTCGCTAAGCAGGACTGTTGTATTGTTTCGTCCCGTGAAAGAAACAGGTTGTTAGCTTGAACATAGCCCGAACTTTGAGAGCGATTTTCTCCGTTATTTAGAAAATGGACTGACATCATAAGCGTAGTTAATATTCGTTTCTATGATCCATAGGGATGTCCAAATGAGTTGTATTACATATCAGTGTAAAGCTTAGAGTCTGTAGAATTCACATATAGGCATAACTACGATCTCATTTTTTGCGACTTTTGACTCATTCCGACGGAGAGCATCACGTGTGTGGCGCTCCGACAAAAGAGTCATAAGTCGCAAGGGGAGTTTTCCCGTAATGAGCCGCAAATGAAGGGGAAGCAGTGCTCGGGTCGAAATTTTTTTATACGGATTTTGATTCCTTGATGTTTTATCTGTTTGTACAGAACATTTCAGCGTGTAAAAATGAGTACAAGTGTCCCAAATCACAGTTTTTCTGAGACAATTTTTTCAGTTACATTTTTTTCGAACGCTCGCCTTTGCGTTGTGTTTCGCACCTATTGTTCTTGCCCGATTGAGACTCCACCTCCGTTTCTAGGGTGTATGCTAATGAGGCATTGCTCTTGACCCCATTGAAGACAAAACAAAGCATGGTGCGCGCGGCGGCGTCGGCGGCCAAGCGGCGAGGGCTTTAGAATTACGCAATAATAGTGAGCGGACCAAGGCTATCGATTGCATGACTAGCGAGTTTCGTTTGATACATGCCCTCCATTTCATGAAGTGGTGATTGATGTGACGCACAAATCGCGCTGAAAAAAATAATTCCAACGAACGATCACGCATAATTCCAACGACTTTATCTATGAGCTAATACAATGATCATAATAATCGAACTTGAAACCTCTTTATGCGAGTGTGTACTTTTACAACGGTTATTAATTGGCCTCATTAATGAATTCATTCAAATAATCATAACTTTCTTTCCCTGGTATGTGACTTGCTGTTTAAATTTCATCTCTGGAGATATAGTAGGGCCTATAAGTTGTCCATTACATGTATTCTCGTTTATAAAGTCGACAATTCGTGTGATAATTCGCCAAATCTATGTAATGCGTACTATTGTTTCCCTGGTTAATAAAACTTATTGCCCTATTTCTTATGATGGTTTGGGCCGTGACGGCATGGAGAGAAATCGGAAGATAAACATTATCAATGCCCAAATACAATGTAGGTCGTGTTCCCTTTTGAGGATATTCTGACTCTTGTCATCTGTGTATTTTTTAGAGGTAGGACCTATCTGAGAAAGGGACAGAAAGCTGTGTCGCTACTCAAAAGTGTGCTTCTTCATTTTGTTTTGTTTTTTAATCAGAATGTTTGTAATGATAGCTGTTTGTCGTGTATTGCGTGTAGCTGACATGTGAGAGGTCAAGTCTGCAAAGAATTTGGCTAACAGCTTTGCGAAGTAGCAGCGCTAATTGCCCATTGAATTGCGTATTCTGAGGAATTTCGAATGAAAGAACTCAGACGACACTGTTCACGCCTTGTATCCGAGTAAACCCCGCATCAATGAAGCCTTAAACAATGAATGGTAAACTTCCTGCTATCAAGGGGTGGATAAACACGCAACCAGTATTCTTTCTTCGCCATTGATAGCAGAATCAGTGACGGAATGGTGCAACAGTGTTGGAGGATCGGCATTATGTCTGCTAATTTGTAAAAGAATTTTTCAGTCCCCTTTTGTCTTCAGAACCACAGTCAGGGACGCTAAGTTACTCTATCTCCTACAAGCTGTCGTTACTATCTTAAAACGTGAATTTTATGAAAGGTTAAAAGTGATCGCGGAATCAGTTCTTCTGCGTGACACATGCAGGCTTTTATAATAGCATACCAAGCTTAAATCGTTTACCTGTATAGAAAGGGCGGGGATACACACTTATCGCAATCATCCGGATTTGAGAGTGATACACTCTACTACTTTTCTTCATCTTTCCCCCAACAAAGACCATGGTAATTCAAAACAAACAAACAAACTAACTAACTATTACAAACAAGCAGTTGCATTATATCAGAACGTATACAATTTTTTGTGTTACATGTATGTATATAGGTCATCTCTTGATGTATAGTAGGCATTTGTTGTCGTTTTTACAGCGTTTCCTAATAAATGCCTGTAGCGAAAATCCAACACAGCTTTTATCAAGGAGGGAAGGGAACTTAAATTTAAATATAACATAGTTTACAGAAATCAGACATGTAAATAAGGCAATCATATACATCCGCACGGCCGATTGTAATCTCTTACTTTGATTATCAAACATGATCGCCGGCATTTACGTGCCTTTTTCTAATTTTTTGAACTTTGCCTCATTTTCTCTTTTTTTTTAAACAACTGCTCGAAACATTTAAAAATCGTAACACAGTCTGCTATCCCACAACATAATATTCCATTTGATTCGTCACTTATTGTTGGTTGGGTGACGCCAAATGTTGGAATCTCGAGCGATGATACACGGCATTTTGTTTGTTGGTTTTCGTCTCATCGCTCAAAAGAATTTTGACTACGATTACAGAGGTATCATCTACAAGACATAACTGATGGTTTACAGAAGTGATCATCAATTCAGTAAGGATTAGTCAAGTCATGAATTCACTTTACCCATCATGTCTTTTCGAACTACGACATTGTTTGGGTAACCGCGCCTTTTTGTTCTCATAGTTCAAACTAATTCTTGACATAATCAAAACAAATAATTTTCTTTATATAATTTCTCAAAATACTCGAAAGATGGCCTAAGTCAAAACTTTCTACGAAGATTGCATACGGCAATCTTTACTAGCCTAAACAAGTTTTCTAGAGCTATCAGTTCCCCCTATGACGATGATTTCGATTGCGTTTTGAATTTGCATCGAACTACTTTCAAAACAGCTATTACCTTTATAGTTCGATTAATAAACCAGTCTTTTGAATTCATAACCAACATTCGTAATCGTAACCATACTGTAACATAATACTTCATGTCAATAAAAGTTGGAAAATGCAAATGCTATGTCAGTAGCGCAAAATAAATGAGTACCGATTATCTTACATTCTAATTCCTAAGTGATGTCGCTACGAAAATGACGCATGGTTTGACGACTGCTTCTAGCAAATAAAACTAAAAAGGAATGGGACATACTTCTAATGATAGTACCACGCCGTACAATGCATTTCACTGTATTTGGTAACGTTTGGTTACGTTTCTGTGCGCTTTACTTACGGAAAATAAAAGGCAGATTGATGCTATTAACATGCTAACACACAACGCATTCAATATGTTTTTTGAAATACACCGTGTGCAATAGAATGTTTTAGTATACGTTTTGAAACTTTGAATTTGCGAGTCCTTTATAAAGTTATAAGCAGGGTTATTACATTATCAAGCAAAAATTAAAGTATTTAGGGATTAGGATTTGCGCAGAAGACTAAGTGTGCTATATATAGCGATCGTTCGCAACAGAGACAATCCTCTTCATTAGATATACAATGTAATTCTGTCTTCATGAATTGAAAGAGAAACGAAAAGTCAACTTTTTAACTTCATGTAGCTTTCTTACCAATTGAACTTGATTTGATCTGCCATGCATGATATTACTGTGTGTTCTATTAATTCTATTAAATTATTTAATCGGCGTGCTTGTTTTTTATGCAGAATATCACAAGTAAGTTTAATTCATTGAAGTTCATAATGTTTGTACATATGGCGTTTTCGCAGTTTTGTATTTTCATTTTTATAATATATCATTTGTCCATTATCTGATTCTGACCACGAAAATATGGTAACTGTTTAAATGCGGAACATGTACTGGAAAAATGTAATGTCTCCTGTCAGTATAGACAAACAAATTTCTAGTCTATCCCCGCTTTAAATGGAAATGAAAAAAAAAAACGAAGTTCGACTTTCAGTAGATTTCAACCGTTTTGTATAGTGCCTGATTCATGTAATGGACACAATTCTTTAGCACATAAGCAATCACACAACTTTCGGGAATAGATGTATGTCTTAATGATTGTATCTCATGGAAGAAAACTCGTCTCCTTGCCTGAATTTTAGCTTCTTCCCGTTCAAGCTTGCGTGAAAGAAATAGTTGAACATCAATCGCAATCATTAAGAGAGGCACATCCTTAAAAATAAGCACAGGAGTACTGTTTTCTGTATGTTCCGTAGAGCTGTAAAATGCAGCTCTATGGTATGTTTACAGGTATTCTGTTGTAAACGCGGTGCGCTTAGTCTTTATTCTAGACGGCGAAGGGAATATCCAAAGCTTATGATACAGTGTATATCCTTTTATCTAAAAACAACAACAACAACCAAAAAAAAAAAAGATTCCTCTTGAATTTTATCGTATTTTGCAATTATTTATCATTTTCCGGCAAAAACGCTCGTGTGAAAACGCTATCACCACGCCGATGTCGCTTTATTTTCATCCAACAAAAAAGGATAATGCAAAAACAATGTACCGGTACACTACAATACATTATAATGAATAATATTGTAAATAAACAGAGTGATTTTTGTTTAAAATTGATTTATTTTGTTTGGAGGGTAGTATAAAGATAGTATAGATAATCCCTTTTATGAGGAACTTCAGATATGATAACGGTACATTGGTCCAGATAAAGACTAAGGCCCACCGCGTGACAACTGTGGACATCATAACCCTTTGGATATTCCCTTCGCTGCCTTGAATAAAGACTAAGCGCATCGCGTTTACAACAGAACACCTGTGGACATACGGAAGACAGTGCTCTCCTTTGTATAGCGGTTAGTTTCGATTCAGAAGTATAGGGATATAAAAACGAGACCAAATTGGTTTTTTAAAAAAAATCATTTTTTAATGACTAAGCTACTCATTTAGAAATGCTATCATAGCTTGATAAGCATATCTCTGCCCGACAAACAAACTGACACCAAAAAGGTTTTGCCACCTCAGGTGGTACCAACAACCCATTTTTCGGGTCTTGGCCCATACATGGACTATAAATTGAAGTGTGTTCATGCTACATTTGAAGGGATAGCATATAGCGAAGGGAAAACAAACCTGAATGGCCATCTTCAGGAAGCTACTTTTTGTTGGCGATTATGAATTACTTAACTATGAAAGTGAAAGAAAAACATACAGAAAAACGGCTTCAAAATCTTTGCATAATGTGCCATCATTTATAATCAAGTTTCCATTACTTTTCTTTTATGATACATTTCCTTCGATTAGTGCTCCTTTATTCTTTCTCATTGCATTTCATCACTTTCCTTTCCAGCTATCCACTTCATTCCCGCCTACAAACGTATACAGATATTTTGCCCGTATATACAATCTAAAAAGATATTGCCATAACATAGATAGGCAAACCTGACCGGATGTAACATTACATTTCGATTGCTAAAGTGTGATCGGATTACCATCCATCAAAAAGAATTTAGAAGACCATCATATTTCTCCCCCCCCCCCACACCCTCTTTGATCTCTCTCCCTCTCTTTCCAGTTATCCAATTCTTTGATTGAATAGTATCATTAGTGAAGATCACTTTGCCTGTATTATATATATATGTATATATATATATATATATATATATATAATATATATACATTCTTCAAACAACATTTAGAAGACCAACCTATTTTTCTCCCTCTCTCTTTCTCTCCCTTTCAATCTTTCTTCTTATCGCATAGATTCCAGTGTTTCGCCTGAAGACCGGAAGACCTCATAAATGTTCTATCAAATATACAAATTCCACAAAACAATAGTCTTTCCGGTTAGTGATGAGTTTTCATCATAATTATATTATAACAAATAACTTCTGTCTTATCACTATGTGAAATCTTATTTCATGTGATTCGTAATGAGCAGTACTTCTTGGCAGTAGAGTTTTAAGTCAATTATAACATTGTACATACAGTTGGCAGCATTTAACTCCCTACTGTTGAATCACAAATGTGCTCGTTGATCTCTTTTATTTATCCCATGGAAACCTTAAGTCATATCTGTAGGCAGACATAATGGATAATTCCAGAAAGCAAACTTCTTATACAAAAAAAAAAGAAACTTCTGTGTGGATGGCAGGTACCGCAATAGCATGGATTTTTCAGATTTAGTAATTATAAGTTGTCAAAGAAAGCAAGAAAGATGCAATGATTTATTTGAATATTGAAAATCCCATCAGGCTCTTGTCAACATTATGAAAGGGATAATTGCTGAAACAAAACCGAGAAATAAACTCAAATGAAAGATTGGTCTGCGAAACTCAACTTCGATGTTGTTTGAAGTTTTTTTTTTTTCCTTTCTCTCATACTTATGAATGACAGTCTGATTATGTCATTTAAAGATCGTTCAAATAATCTACTTGGCCAACAAACCAAATAGAGGATATTCTGTATAACATTCATGCAACGCAAGAGCCGATGGTCATTGCCTTTATGGGGTCCTATTTATTCATCATAGGCTGCGTTTATCAACTTTCCCCAGTTTAAACGACTTTCGAAAGCCCTTTCGATAGCCCTTTAGATAGCCCTTTCCATAGCCCTTTCGAAAGCCCTTTCCATAGCCCTTTCGAAAGCCCTGTCTACTCCCTGTACTATTGATGTGCCGCTTGTTTTCGTCGGCTGCGTTTATCAACTTTCGATAGCCCATTCCATAGCCCTTTCCATAGCCCTTTCGAGAGCCCTTTCCAAAGCCCTGACTGCCTGTACTATTAATGTGCCGCTTGTTTTCTAAGAAGGGACGGCGAAAAGTAATTACCATCATAAAGACATATCTTCCTTTGAGAGTGAGGAGTCACGATACAATGCCACATGAATCAATTGTCTTCCTGTCTGTGAGGCAGCTCCAGTTTAGCACATACGTCAAATATTTCTGAGTAGCGGCATGAGACATGGGATCAAAGGGAATGAGACTGTTGTTACTTTATTTCTCAAACCTTGTTGGTGAGAGAAACACCTCCTTGTTCCAAGCATATGCGTGCATTACACACATCTGTATGTATACACCTGTGTACACGTACTCGTGTGCACTTTACGTGGCGCGCGTCTTTTCAGAAACTGGAAACGCATGGTTGCGCAACCGCAGTATAGGGCGACCTAAAGGGCTTTCAAAACAGCTTTGCGTTTATCAACTTCGAAAGGCTTTTACAAACAGGTTTCTGATTACCTGTTTAGGAAACCTGTTTGGATCGTCACAAATTTCGGGCTTTCGGAAAAGGCTTTCCTAAAGGGCTTTCAAAACAGCTTTGCGTTTATCAACTCGTGAAAATTCCTTGAAAGCTGTTTGGATAACCTGTTTCTGCCGAGAAAGGAGAGCTGATAAACGCACCCTTTCGTAAAAGGCTTTCCTAAAGGGCTATCAAAACAGCTTTGCGTTTATCAACTCGTAAAAATTCCTTGAAAGCTGTTTGGATAACCTGTTTCTGCCGAGAAAAGGAGTTGATAAACGCACCCATGGTGAAACATAGCCTAACATATGCGAATGTTTTACGCAAGAATACTTTGAATAGACCAGGTGGCCAGAGTATCAGGTTACATTGTACCTCATTGAATAGACAGGATGTTGATATAAAGACATTCCTGGACGCGCTCGTAGAAAAGTCGGGGATTATGAGCATAATAGAGAAGTTCAAAGGCCGATTACAGACGGTCTCTTTTTTCTGCACCGGTCCATAGAATGCATTTGCCTTCGTAGAAAGCGCTCCAAATTTGCGAAGGGTGATTCAATTTTGCGAGAAATGGACCTGTGATAACCCATCGCTTCAATTGAACACTTTGTTTAGGAGCAAGGTATTTCGGGCAATAAAAGCATGAAGTGTTCTTGTCTTATCTCATGTGTATCGATGAAATCAAATGTTTTCATGCTGCTATTGAAGGTGCCAGGTAAAATGGGCAGAGGTAAAAATGGCAGAGGTAAAAATGGCAGGGGTAAAAATGGCAGAGGTAAAAATGGCAGAGGTAAAAATGGCAGAGGTAAAAATGGCAGAGGTAAAAATGGCAGAGGTAAAAATGGCAGGGGTAAAAATGGCAGGGGTAAAAATGGCAGGGGTAAAAATGGCAGAGGTAAAAATGACAGGGGTAAAAATGGCAGGGGTAGAAATGGCGGAGGTAAAAATGGCAGAAGTAAAATGTCAGAAGTAATGAGAGCGATTTCGTCAGATATAAACGTATGAAGAGGTCTTGAATGATATCCTAGTCAGAGCAAACTGTATTTATCGAATTAACAAATCCAAATTGCAGATTTGAAGAATATTGATTTAATTATGTTTTAAAAAGATTAGAGCACTCTCATTATTCTGAGTTTGATTCAAGTGCAGTGGCGTAATCTGTCTGTGTGCAGAGAAATAATAAACCAGCTAAGAGCCTAGTAGGCCTATGGTAAATTATTTTTATTATTCAGTAATATTATTATTATTATTATTATTATTATTATTATCATTATTATTATTATTCATCAATATAAGGGGGTTCCAACAATGCTGCAAAGCCCTTAAACAATATAATCCTACGTTGTTTCGCCCAATGAAGTTATCACACTCACACACACACACACACGAACCCACTTTTGGTATAAACATATACGCAGATACATACTCTCACATACACACTTACACAAACGAATTCCGCTCACGTCCAGGCTAGTATATTGTCATTACTTTTCATTTTTTGAACTGTTTAGTGTAAAGAAGTGAAGGAGACATAGTCGAAGCAAACCGCTAATTTTACACCTGTCCAACATCATTTTCTCACATTCAGGTTTCGTAGGAGCCTATTTATCTCACAAGGCCTGATCACGACATAATGTAGAAGTAAAAATACAAAACGCAAAAAACAAACTACAGCAGATGTATCGGCAGACATAAGTATAAGCTCTTGCAAAACATTTTATTACATTGTTCAAGTATCACATGGCGCAAAAACAAATATCTCGAAGTTTAATGAACACTTTGTGGTCACTTTACGAACTTATGCCTATTAAAACTGGAGACGAACTTTAGCAATAAACTGTTCTAGTGAGAGTAAAAACTGATAGTTTGCCATGGGGTTTCTTTCAATCATTGTTGAACGAATCCGCAGGCGAAAAAAAATGTAAATGTTTGATGCCTTTCAAACTTAGCTGTTGCTCCAAAGTCAGATTCCATTATGTTATCAACATGGTGTGTTGCTAAAGATTGGTAGATTCAGCCACCGAAAATGACGTTGTTCCCTCGTTATACAACAACAGTAAGAAAATCCAATCCAATCCCATTCAGGTAGATTGAAATCACCGCCTTTGACTACCATATTATGATCGCGATTCAATTTACACAGGGATCGCTGAAGCTCTGCAAGACTCTCTTTACATGTGCCGCGGGGAGAAATGTAACACTGCCCTTTTAAATTTCTCCCAGTGGTAACAGAAACAGTAAAAGATCCCTAACCATTTTTCGGGTGCTGTTCGTTATTCCGAAGGTTTGCTACTCCGAAGGTTCGTTATTCCGAAGGGTCGTTAATCCGAAACACGCAAATTCCCTATACCTAGAGGTTCGTTAATCCGAAAATGAAAAAGGGTTTGTTAATCCGAAAATTTGTGGCGTTATTCCAAAGGTTCGTTATTCCGAAGATTGGTTAATTCGAAAATGAAATTCGGAACAATGAACCTTCGGAATAACGAATCTTAGGAATAAAGAGCCTTCGGAATTACGAACCTTCGGAATAACGAGCTGTAACCAATTTTTCATACCTGCATGTCTGTTATCAAGCAATTTTATTTTCAGAAGTTTGCACACTTTTTGAAATACTTATTAACATAGTATAGGACCTACCAGATCTAAAGTAAGTTTGATATTTTACTGACAAGATACATGTAGAGCTGTATAGTGGTTAATATGTCCATTTTCAGGTGTACCGAGGCTCATCTTTTTACTGATATAATTGGATTGTTGACTGGCCGAGCATTTTTCAAGTTATGAGTGTCCCATATTTCTCCCCGTGTCCCATTTCTCCCCGGTCTCCCCCGTGCTTTATTTCAGGAGAAGGCACGAAAAGCGCGTATTGCGAGAAAGGTGTCAGAAACATGAAGAAAAAAAAAATCTCTGTCACTTTTACCTCGTCCTCTTGCATTTCAACGACTGAATTTTTATCAATGGCATTTTTTATCTCTAGCATTTTGACCACTGACATTTTGACCACTGACAACTTTACCTCTGACATTTTTACCACATAATTATCTACCTCTGCCATTTTTACCGCTGCCATTTTTACCTCTGCCATTTTTATCTCTGCCGTTTTTACCTCTGCCATTTTTACCTCTGCCATTTTTACCTCTGCCATTTTTACCTCTGCCATTTTTACCCCTTCCATTTTTACCCCTGCCATTTTTACCTCTGCCATTTTTACCTCTGCCATTTTTACCTCTGCCATTTTTACCCCTGCCATTTTTACCTCTGCCATTTTTACACCGAACCCTATTGAAGTGGTTTATTCACTTATCGTGCCAGCGTAGGCAATATGTGTGTAACATATATATATATATATATATATATATATATATAACACGATATATATGCATTTAGGTAGGACTACATTTTTTCATTCCATTAGACTTCGCGAACTCATGCACATTGCAGCATTTTCATATTCATAAACGATTGCAGCAAATGCTCATTTCCTTTATACATTATGCTTATTGAATGAGATTAGTTCTTCATTTCTTTCTTGTCTTTTATCGGGGGATGACTGGCACTGTACAAACAATAAAACAAATATTGATTTACACTCATGACATAAGAGAAGAACAATTCAGCAAAATTAGCCGTCTGTTATGAGAAATTGAAGAATGTCAGGAGAAATGTTGTTTATTTCAACAAAAATATTGCCTTTTCCTTATTTTCTCAAGTGATGTAATAATTTTAGGCCTTCAAGCCTGTGTGGCTTGTGCTTGTCATACTTCTATGATCATGTCGGCTTCTTCTACAGCTGCTGGAGTATACGCGATGGCCAGCCTTTTTTTTTTTTTTGTTGTTGTTGCTAAATTGAATGAACTTCTGCGTCGAATTCGGGAATGGTCACCTGCGACCCTGTTCGAAAAGACGCTCTCTAACATGGAGACGAATTTGAATTGTCTATGGGCATTCTAATTTGAATACGTTTTTTGAAGTGATAGTGAGAGGAAACTGAGATTGAATTATGAACATATTCATGGCGCTATCTTTTTTTCTTTTATTTTGTCGACGAGTTTGAATTACATAACTGTAAAATTAGAAAACAAACGTACACACACACACACAGAAAAAATGACTATGAAATCTTCGCATAATGTTAAACCATTTTGAACACTCGAATATGCCATTTTCTCTTCCTTTGTAATACATTTGCCTCGATTCGCGCTCCTTCATTTTTATTTCATTGCATCACATTACTTTCCTTTCCAGCTATCCACTATATCTTCTTCATTCTCATCATCTTCAATTAGTCGTCTAGATTGAATATCCTCATCGATGGTGGCGATCACTTATCTAAGATACTTTGCCCGTATTATTATGTATAATCTAATAAGATATCACCATAACACAGATTATAGGCAAACCTAGCCGTGTATAATATTTCATTTCGTTTGCAAAAGTGTGTTCAGATTACCATTCATCGAACAAAATTTAGAAGACCAGCCTATTTTATTTTTCTCTCTCTATCTCTCAATCTTTCTTCTTATCGCATAGACTCCGATGTTTCATACGCAGACCGGAAGAGCTTATAAATGTTCCGTCAACTGACTTGAACATGTGTTTTATAAAATTATATAGTTGTAAGTGAATATATTCTCCTCCCTTTCTCATGTCTCTCTCTCTCTCTCTCTCACACACACAAGCCACACACACACACACACACATAGACAAAACAATAATCTATCCCGTTTGCTGATGGCTTTTATCATATGTATCATTTTATCACTGTGTAAGATTTAATCTCACTTGATGTGTAGTGAACAATATCTCATCCCGACATTACGGTATATATAGGGTTGTAAGTGAATCGTGATTGCACATAAACTTTGCAACATTAAACAGGAAACCTACAAATGCGCTCGTTGATCTCCTTTATTGATCCCATGGAATCCTAAGTCATATAATTATGGTCGAAATCTGGAGGCAGTCATGATGGATAAATTCAAAAAGAAAACGTATCTATACAAAAAAAAAATAGATAAATAAATAAATAAATCGTGGATTTCACAGGTTTAGTCATCATTAGTTGTCAAAGATTGCGAGAAAGGTGCAATGATTTATTTGAATATTGAACATCCCATCAGGCTTTTGTCAACATTATAAAATTGTTGAAACAAAACCGAGAAACCAACTCAAATGGAAGATTAGTTCGCGACACTCAACTTCGATGTTGCTTGAAGTTGTTTTTTTTTTCTGTCATACTTATGAATGACAGCCTGCTTATAAGATCGTCAAAAGAATCTACTTGGCGAACGAACCAAATGGAGGATCCCTGTATAGCATTCATACAACGCAAGAGCCGATATTGCTACTATGGGGTCCTATATATTCATCATGGTGAAACACAGCCTAACATAATTACGCGCGTGTATTACGCAAGAATACTTTGAATAGACCAGGTGGCCAGAGTATCAGGTTACATTGTACCTCCATGAATAGTCAGAATGTTGATACAAAAACATCCCTGGACGCGCTCGTAGCCGCCATCTGAAAAGTCGGGGATTATGAGCATAATAGAGATGTTCAAAGGCCGATTTGAGACAGCCAGTTTTTTCTGCACCTGTCCATCGAATACATTATAATGAGGTGCTTCGTATGTATTATGTAACCTTTTTTACGGACCCCAATGATTTAATGGTTGTTGGGAATCGAATGTGCAAGTTCTCATGTGGTTGTTACCAACATTTATCATAGCATTTGTACTTCGACAATGACATACGCTGCAATAAAGCGAGAAACAAGACATATGGCAGAGGTTTTTTGTTCTTTTCTATCTCTTTCTCTCATAACCTTAGCAATCACGGGAAATTGTATATAAAAATTACGATGTTTGATATTTTGATGCTTGCAGCATTTTCAAAGAAACCTTGGGATAACTAGACCGGTGGTGTAATGTAAAACATTTTCTTGATTAAGGAAACGATTCAATCAACATCTTTATATATTTATGTATATGTATATATAAATATATATATATATATACATATATATGTATGTTTATATTTATTAATCTATGTATATATATATATATATATATATATATGTTTATATTCATTAATCTATATATATATATATATATATATATATATATATATTGCCAAGATTACAAACCTATCGAGACGGAAACTGTATACCGACCTATCCTGCAGCGACGATGTTTTTGTTTTTTTTATCTCCTGCTTACGACAATGTGTAAGCTCTACATATATTTCAAGGTTTGGGGGGAATATCAGAAAGGACAAAGAATGTGTGTGTGTGTGTGTGTCTTTTCTTTTAAAGAGAGGCAAAAATAGTATAAATACTAATACACCATACTGATAATGTAACAATATGGAACATCTACAATGTACATTTATTATTACCTTTTGAGTGATCATCAACATCATCATCATCATCAACAAATGGTTCCCTTAATGTAATTATACAATAGCTTTTCTCAGTTGTTGTTGTTGTTGTTGTCATTATTACCATAATTATTTCTACACTGTTCAAGTTATCGAGTGATAAAGACACACATACAACCACACAATTTTTCTAATTTCTTTGCAAGGAGAGATACATGTACACACGGTGATGGTACTCTATATTCTTAGAAAGATTGGCAGTGATCTCTGCAATGTAGAAATCGTCCATTTTTGGACAGGCATGAGTGTTTACATGTAATACGCAGTTGCACACACTTGTAAGGGCTTTCATTAAACATTGTACAGTGTGTACATCGTATCGTCTTCTCGCGATCGCTTGCAGGCACACAGGCATGGGCACGGATCCACAGACATGGACACGCAGGCGCACACATAGTCATGGGCACACACTTACAAAGGGGATATTATTATTTACAATGCATGCACGCACGGCCTCCAATGGATTCGCACGCAGGATGCTAGTCCACTGCCTGGACTGCCTTCGTATACGGTGTGTACTATTATGGTGTGTATGGTATTAGCAATATTGCACACGGAAATACCGTCGTTGAGGGCGTGTAGTATAAGGAGAGACCAAGTGTAGATCTTTTTTCTTTTTCTTTTTTTTCGGGGGCAGCAATTAGTGGACTCACGCGATGCGTGGACTGTCGCGATCGAGAAGACTTTGCGCTACCGCCAATGAGGGCGTATGAGAGAGTGAAAAAAAGATAAGAGTCCCGATTCGGGACTAGCAGGATGCTGGATTCGCAC
Organism: Diadema antillarum; assembly: GCF_040938485.1. NCBI lineage: Eukaryota > Metazoa > Echinodermata > Echinoidea > Diadematoida > Diadematidae > Diadema > Diadema antillarum. Next base: position 680,058 of record NW_027271031.1, on the reverse strand, counting down.
GGACTCGCACAGTAGTGTGCCAACACCACGCACGGTACCGTGCCAACACCTCGCACGGTAGCGTGCCAGATGGTCCGCACTCGACGGTGGCACGCAGCCGCACGGAGGCGCACGAGGTCGCACGGGGTCGCTCGGGGGCGTACAGAAGCGCACGCACCCGCACGAGGCCGTACGAAATGGCACGGAGCCGCACGCACCCGTGCGAAACCGCACGCAGCCGCACGAAGCAGCCCCGTGCGCAGTGCGTGCGGGAGTAACATAACTTAATGGTTTGACTGTATGTCATATATGTTTATGTGTGAATATTTTCACTTTATTTGTTGGTACATTCGGTGCTCTTTGCATTTCCACCCTATAAAATATGAGGCATGTATCTTCAAGATGAGACTGCAAATGATTGTGCTTTCTTACATTAGTGGCTTTTATTAATTTTCATACATTCTTAAGTTTGTTCTGTTCCCCTCATTACCATTTAAGCTTTTGCTTAAAACACCATGGACTGTCAGATTGTACAGTTAGGTAGTATAAATTATTCTCTTATGACACATTTTCTTACTTCTTTTGCATCTCCGTCATTCCGTCATTTTGTTAAAATTTGAGATTTCACGTATTTACACAGTGCGTACTAGAAAAAAGATGATTATCACGCGCCTATTTACGTTATGTGTGTCGTTATTTTGAAATCAACGATTTCTATTTTCCTTTCCTTTCCTTCAAGTTTTGGATGAGACTATTCATCTGACCATCAACGACTATGCGGTTGTTTATCAAATGTCGATGGAAACCATCATTGACAGACAGGTCTGAAAAGTATTTCCTTTCCCATATTATTGTGTCAAATGTATTTTCAGACAGACATTACAACTCTTTAAAGCCATAAATAAGTTATCAAGTTTATAGAGTTCAGCCGAATGCCCACAGTGCGACCTGCACTTGCGATCTCTTAATAGCCATCTCGAGATTGCACCAGATCGCCGCGAGTTAATCGCTACCTTATTCCGTACGCGATCTCTTCACTGCCCACTCTGCAACCACTTTGGTTGTCACAGCAATTTGCCTTTCGACCAATTTCCGCGCATGCGCGCATGGTCGAGGAATATGCAACTTGCGTATTCTTTCGCACCCAGAACTTGTCGCGTGTCCAAGGAGATGCCTGTCTGCCTTTTCCTCCAGGAATTGGTCAGGCTAGCTTTATTTTACTTTTTGTTTGTTCATGAGCTTTTAAAGGTTTGTTATTCTTATTCTTTCTAGGGTTTCTGCTCTGCAGATCAACCATGATAGCAGTCCTACGAGATTAATCCAGCTTGGAGGCCCCTCCGACCCACAGATTCTCCTTTGTTGTTGTTGTTGTTGTTGTTGTTCATTTTCCATCTGTGAAGATGGCTGGATAGCCCATATTCAGCTACACTAAGCTGGTCTTCCATGGGGTCCAGTTGGATGTGGGGTAGGACCACTTCACCGGGTTAGACACCCTGCTCTTTGCGATGAATGAATGAAGCGGGATCTTTTACGTGCATGAGCTGTGACTCTCTCATACACGGGACCTCCATTTTATGTCCTATCCGAGGGACAGAGTGTTTTGCCTCTTGCTAGAGGGGACGGTATGTTTACACACAACATTGCTCAGTCCAGACTCGGGTTCGAACCCGGGCCGCGTGATCGTGAGGCAGACGCGCTACCGACTGAGCCAACTCACCGCCCTTTCTGGACCTATTGTGGTACCCGACTGCCTGCACATAGTAGAGCAAGTCGTGGTCCCTTTTCCATTACAGGATTAGCTCTTCTTGCTCATGTTATAATGGGGCTCTCAATGGAACAGACATTGTCTTCTAACAATGCTGTTTTATAACATGCGGCTGAAAGGGGAATTCATTTTAAGTCTTTCAGTGTGTTTCTAGTGCTTAACGTTTCGAAGACCTACATAAAACCGTTATACCGCAATATTTACATACTCGTTAACATATGAAAAGTTCTACATCAGTGGTTTCCTTGAAGAAATATGTTCAGCTCGATGTTGAAAAAAAATGTAGCGTTCATTTAGGAATTAAGTGATCATGATGTATTTACACTATTTTTAAATCCACAATGTGACATGTATAAAAATATAAACGCGGGAACTTAGAGTTATGTACATTTATTACGCTACGGTAAGATCAAGCATTCCTAGACACTACCGAGCCACTAATTAATATGTGTCTTCCGGTCATTTGACTGTGTTTCTCTCAGTCTAATCATAGGTCAATCAGAGAGGTAAAAGGCCATTCATTTTCTTGTTTCTCGACAGCGTTTTTGCGAGTCCTTCCCAGAAAAGCATTTGCTGATATCTTTCTTCGCTCCACTGAAAGTAAGGCTTATTCTTGCTAAGGAACAGTCTTACCAGATAGGGAAGCTGGTTGTCCGGAATGTCCTCCCGAAAAACCATGACTATGTTTTCTAGTTGGACGTCGTTCATGTGCGCCACAGCCATTTGGAGCGTCATCAGGAAGATGGCATCGTTGACAGACGCGTTGCTGACGATCACGAGGTTTTTGAAGCTATTCTCAATGACCCGATCGATGGCGTCATAGCGCGTACTGCCCAAGGGCAAATCGTCGTCGCCGCACACGATCCTGTTGCGAAGGAAGTCTGGAAGATGCTCCTGGACAGCTACCAGAAACTCCTCAATTGCCCAACCCTCGTCTTCATCAGGGAAAATAATGTTGAGGTCGTATCGGTAATCCTGATGCTCGCGTGCGTCCTCCAACTCGTAGTATCCAACGACAAGGAGCTTTAAGTGGAAACACTTGTAATTAAGCCACCATCTGTTTCGCCAGGCCAGACTTGACCCAAGAATGCAAAAGACAATCAGTGCACTTGTAGCTATGTAAAGAGTTAGGTTTGGCCCACAAACATAATTAGGTTGAAATTCTAAGATCGATTTTCTAACATATTGCGAAATAGATTGCGGGGAGCAAATTGTCTTTTCCGGCTTTAACAGGGTCATATTACCATGGTCAAGGAAGCTTCTAAACCAAGAAAGGTTGCAAGTGCACGAAAGGTGATTCTGAGATATATCAAGATATTTCATTGGAAGGAAAGTGTTTTCTTCTATTCCAGTGAGAGCATTTTCGTCTAAGGAAACCCTATACAATTTGCTATTTTGTCTGAATAGATCCTTTTTAAGGTTTCCACTCAATTTGTTTGTACTCAAGCTCAAGAAGCGCAGGGACGTTAAATACTGAAGGTGATCTGAAGTAACAGAAAAGATATTGTTTTTGTCAAGGAGCAACTTCTCTAGGGACGTCAAATTAGCAAACAATTGTTTTGGAATGGTCACAATTTCACAATTTGAAAGAAACAATTGTCTTAACTTGAAGAGACCATCGAAGGTATTAGGGTTCAGAGAGCCGAGCGGGTTTCTTTCTAAGAAAAGTGACTCAAGAGAAGACAGAGCAACAAATACTGAAACATCATTTATCACTAGCTTGTCCGCGACAATGTTGCCGGAGCGCAAATTTAGCGTGCGGAGTATAGTCAGCCCATTGAATAGCGAGCTTCCCATTCCAAGGCTGTTATGCGATAAATCGAGCCATAACAACTTGTTCAGATATTTAAACGGGGCTAATGAACCTGTTCGGTATCCGAGGTAATTCAAATCTAAGCTTTCTAGATTACTCAAGCCTTTAAAAGCGGTAGAGGTCATTTCACGAATCGGGTTTGATGTTAATATGAGATATGTCAAGTCAGACAGAAAAGAGAACGGACCGTTCTTTAAAGAAAATATATGATTGTTTGACATGTCCAAGGTCCGCAGGTGGCTATCTTGAAAAAAACTTCGTGGAATATGCTCAATTCGATTAATTGATAAATCTAGGAAGGTCAAATGTTGGAGCCTTGTAAACAGCTGAAAGTCCAAGCGAAAGAGCTTATTGTCGGACAATTGCAGCTTTTGAAGATTTGGAACATGTTGCAGCACCGGTTCCGCGATAGTTGTCAGGAAATTCTTGGATAGGTCCAGTATTTGTAGAGATGGTAGACCCTCAAATGTGTGATTTTTTAAACTTCTTATCCTGCATGATCTGAGATGCAATAATGATAAAACATTCAGTCCACCAAAAGCTCCTTCTGATAGAGAAGATATTAAGTTCGTTGAGAGAGATAGGTTTACCAAGGGGGGAATGTGGAGAGTGGTGTTGAATCGGAAACCGCGGATTCTGACAATTTTGCTGCCTTCTAGGTTCAGATGTTGCAGTGAATCCATCCCAAGAAATGAATCAAACGTTAAGTTTTCTATGTTGTTTCGGTCCAGTTCTAGACCCATTACATACTTCAAACGCTGAAACACGCCAAATGGAATGTATGCGATGTTGTTTCTAGACATTTTAAGTCGGTATATGTTTGCCCTTGTTAATGGTGCAAAGTCATTTACGCTTATTTTTCTTATGTTATTCTTTGCGAGGTAAAACTTATTGATCTTCGTAAGAAGACGTCCTGTAAAGCGAAACTGGCCCCCGGAATTTGCATCAAAGTTGATTCTCGGTGAGGAGCGTAGCTGATTTAATGCTTGAAGGGGGATCGACGCGAAATGATTATGTCCAAAATCAATAAAATATAGATTTGGATTCATGGAAAACATGTCTGCATCCAGGTTGATGAGATGATTGTAACCCAGGATTAGCTGCTCGAGACTTCGAAGTGGATGAAAAGCTTCCTTCATGATGTGCTTTACCGGGTTTCTCAACAGGTTTAGTATGGTGAGTGCAGGCACATCAACGAATGATTTATTGGAGAGGATTTCTATTTCATTCAGACTCAGGTCGAGATTTGTTATGTCTGGTGGTAGATAAGATGGTACTTCCCGAAAGCCGCGTTTGCCACACCTTGCCACAAACTGTCGCCCTTCATGCCAGAACGTGCAAGGATAATCGGATGAAAGACTGAAGGATTCGCCGGATTTTCGACTCCCAAAGTCAGGGATACAAGTGCAGGGGAGGATGATTGCGAAGAATCTTATCAGAAATATAAAAGGCATTGTGAAAGCAGCTTGTCGACCGAATTCGTGACGTTGTTGCAGATCGCCCAATTTGAGACAGAGGTAACAAATTGTTGACGCCTTTCAGCAACCTCCCCTTCGCTGCTTTGCCTGAACAATACGAAAGAGGAAGAGTAGCATTGTCACTATACCATACTTCAGCCCTCATTATGATAAACGAAGACATGTAATAGTATTACAATGGAAAACAGGATGGTAATATGCTAAATTGAAATCAATAAATGTCATTATTAGTACTTCAAAAGATGACCGAAGCACAACCACCGTCCCCCTTCCCCTCCTAAACACAAAAGATTAAAGAGCTTTTTGTCGGTAGTGATGGAATGACATGACTCCTTTAAATGTGTAAACGAATGAATCTCCAAATTTGGTCATCTTTTCGTGCAATTTTGACAATATCAATTGTATAATTTTACTCCAGTTGATTCTGTCCCCATTGATGAAAGTACTCTTGAACACGAGGTAGAATGGCATTTGATGTACATGTGACTTATGTACGCTTTACTAATAGAGGCACTTTCAGAGATCAGGTTGTTTTTGAAATACCTGTATCTTCAAACATTCATTACAAGATGGTGTTCAGGGATATTATCAAGCTTTCCAGTTTAAAATCGCTATGGACATCTTTTTTTTTTTGTTCAGATGCAGCCAGCTTCAAACATTGCTTAACCAGTGCTGGACCGCGAAGCTCTCTCAGGTGTGCCGCAACGTCTCCCAAAAATGAAATAAAAGGGAATCGTATTCGATCCAACTGGCCTCGGAAAAAACAAACAAACTGCAGGAGCTAAAGTAGGCCTGGGACTAGTAAAGGTTAAAAGTGCATGTACTAGCTTAACCCAGTAGAACGAGTTTACCCTGTAGGTAGCGTTTTTGGATCATGTCCATGTGCAGAATCAACTAAAGTGACCTTATCATACAGAGCAATTCCACATCATGTTCAAGTTTGCCGAAAAAATAGACAAATGTAAACTAAGAAGGGAAAGAGGATCAAGGAAAATCAATGTAATAGATGTAAATTTTCACGTTTTTTTTTTCAAAACTGCTGAATTAGCAGCAACGACATATGTCAATAAAAAGGAGTTGTTTGCGCAACGGACCTCCCATTGTAAAGGTGATCACGAATCTACTGAGAGTACGTGAATGACTATCCTGACAATTATGGCATTACTGGGTACTGGGATAAGTGTTTTAGCTGATATAAGGTAATTTCAAATTATCAAACGAGATACCATCACTTTCTTGATTACTTTAAAAACAGATGTTGAAAGTGTTTCACCTTTTGAAAAAAAAAAAAACCACCCGCAATTTTCACGAGTTTTCATGCCTACACCTTCACACAACGACTACAACAAAACAAACCAAACAAAAAACAACAAGAAACTGAGCATTACATTTTGTTGAAAAGAAAGGAACATAATTTTCTGTAGTGGACACATTAAAAGCGTCTTCAAATAGACTTGTGAAATTCAAATCACCTTGTAAATATATATATAAATATATATATATATATGTATACACATACATATATAGGGAAATATATATATATATATATATATGTATATATATATCCGTATGCATAAAATAAGATATTATATTGTTAACAGGGCATTAGATAGACCTACGCTGTGGTTTTCTGATTTCTGATTTACAGACTTACGATTTAGCATGCTACAAAAACGAGACAAAAAGGTTTGTCGATAATGAACGAATGACAAGAAAATATGCTCAACTTCTCTGGTGTTTTTAAATGCTTTTTTTCCCAGTACCTATAAATCAATATATTCCCAGCAATTAACCAGGGTCAAAAAAAGATTCTTTACCCCCTCCTCAAAGAAAAAAAAATCCTTTCACTAGACTTATCCACCTGTATGTGGAGTCTATTTAAGACACCTTAACATCTCTCAACGCATTCCTACCTTTACTCCTGGTGTATCGCTGAATACATTTTTGAAGAGGCAGTTCCCTTTGCTACTGGATTCAAAGCTACACCTGCTGGCAGAAATGAAATCTCATTAAACACAGTTTACCTCTGTGAACGTCGATAGATAAAGTATGACTCCTCAAATAATGCCAACGCCAGTCTCTGTCATGCACGATCATCTCTTTCAACTTGCCGTAGACATTGGTTTTTTTTTAATCACACTGACGATTGTCAGTTAATCTTGTGACCTATACTAGCGACAAATCAATTCCTATGGGGTACCGGACGTCACAATCTTATCGGTTGTGCTTGAATTCTAATTGGTTCTCCCGAGCACATTAGCATCGAATATGAAATAACATCAATCACTCTGGATTACTCTAATGTCATAAAGCTGTCATTGGCATTTAGTATTGTTTTACATACATCATTGACCAAACTCCCTTAGTTTCGGTTAATAGGTTTGGTTGGGGTCATCCAACTAGACCGACACTCACGAGTCATACAGCCCACGACTTCGACACGAAAAAAACAGGTCCATGAGTAATACAGCTCACGAGTCATACAGCCCATGGGTTCGACACTAGGCAAATAAAGCCCATGAGTTCGACAGATACAACACGGGGCTTGATGTGTCGGTCTCGTGGGCCTTGTTAGCTTAGTGTCGAACTAAAGGGCTGTATGACTCGTGAGCTGTATAACTCACGGGCTGTATGACTTGTGAGCTGTATGACTCGTGGGTGTCGGTCTCGTGACGTGCACCCGTTTGGTTTACCTCACTGGCATCTGGCAGCTGTCACAACGGGGAAAGATCCAAAACTCTGAAAGTAGAATTATTATGCCCTTACGCAATAATGATGATGATGATAATAACAATCATAGTAATGATAATGATAATGATAATAATAGCAACGTTGATGATGATGATGATGATGATAATAATAATGATATCATAATAATATAATAAAACAAATACAAGATCATCCCTGTATTCATGTCACTCTACCAATGAAACCGTCACCCCTTGTTTTTCGTTGTTAATTCACGTGTGCTCAAAAGTGTATGTCAAGAGTATAATAAGATCACTTCGAACTTGTAACACTGTACTCCTGACTGCAGAAATCATTTGGGATCCCTCTCTGGAACAAGCTAGCCCAATTTCCATGCTAATACTTTCTTGTCAGTTGATTATTTTAAAGGGGCATTCCAGACGATTTTCATAATTTCACATCATGTAGTACATACATTAACAGCTCCATGTATAGATTTGTAGAATTTATTGTAGTTCTGGAGCAGAGAATCCAATACTTTGAAGAACCTTACGCTGAACAATGATGATGACATACAGGCTCACATATTTCAGAAATGTAGGGGTGTAATCCCATTACAATACCGGTTGCCAAGTTCACCTGTGTATGAACTATGCATACCTTCCTCTTTTGTTCTGCTTCTTCGAGCTCCAACTCATGCATTCTTATGGTGAGGCTGCCATGTCACCATCCTTGTTCATTGCAATTTGTTATAAATTTTGAAAACATTCTTATTCTTCATCCAAATCTCTATTAATTCTGTAACTCTGAACTCAGTTTAACTAATTAATGCTTGTTCAAATGTAAAAGTCTGAAAATCATCCGAAAGTCTCCTTTAACACAGCAATTAATACAAACCTATTTAATTTGGCATTATGATTAATATCATAAATAACCTAATTTTTATTTCTCTCTTTGTTTCTTTATCTGTTTTTTGTTTGTTCTGTTTCAGAAGCGTACCCTTTGAACACTCGGACAGAGTGCGGTCGGCGGCATCACGATTTCCTGTATTATTATCATTATCAGTATGCATTCGAACAATTTGATAACAATTACCTCCTTCCAGTTAAACTGTCATGTCCCATCCTTATCATGAATGTTTGAATGTACACACACACACACACACACACACACACACGAAAATGCATTTATCTTGCAGAGAACATTCAAAACCAAGTAGTCATATTACTTTTAACCTGCAGTTAATGTATGATCTCTACGAGCTACTTTTTCTCCCCACAAACTAACAGACCCCATTCTGCAATAATCTTCTTTCATTAAAGTGTATTCTCGAAAACATCTTTTTTTTTGGAGGACAACTTGGGTGGAAGGTTTAAAGACGCGTATAGTGCTATCTGAAACCATGCTTATATCATTGGCAAAGGATGACCCCACACTTTCGAGACCACTGTAAACGAAAGTCTCGGATTTAACAGTACTTGAAAGTGCGACTGATGCGAATGATACAGAGCTCAAAGCCTGTATCACTGCATTTGTTATAACTGAACTGCACTCATCTGACAGAAGGAAGATACTCCATTATAATAAAATGCCTGACAGCCATCACGCACACATAGCCTCCATCTAAGACTTTGTTACCAAGCACTATACATGCAGGGTTACTTGATGATGACTCCTAGTTGTTAACTTTGGATAAAAAAGGAGATAACATGAAGTAAAGGTGGCGAACGCCTTACATCACGTTGAGTTTTAAATCTAATCCATGGTTGAACTTTATACTTGTAGTAAAGAAACCCTAAACTAACTAGACCCGGAATTTGTCAAGACTGACAAATTAGGTGATCCGATCTTTTGAAAATCAATGATTTGAGTTTTGATCCCAATATAGGCATGACTATACAGGTTTTATCTGTGTTTAGGGATATTGGCTGTGTGATGTTTGGATACTGATTTTGAAAAGGGAGTCAGGTCTGCCATCTGTGGTACCAAATTCCGTTCACACTATAACGAAGATACAGAATGAAGTATATTTGAGCATTGAGCCCACTTTGCACAGCCAAGATGGCATCTCAGCAAAAAGTGGTTGTTTTGTGAAATGATTCTTGTAACATGGTCTTTGCGTGTGCAAAATATGGGAAAGATAAGACATGTATTCACCAAGATACAGGATGAAACATTTATGACCTTTGACCCTAATTTACATACCCAAGGTGGTGTCTGATCAAGTAGTTGTTATTTTATGAAATAATGTACGTAACATTAACTAAACATGTGCAAAATATGGGAGTGATAGGGGCTATTTTTCTTGAGTTATTGCAAAGAAAATTGGAAAAAGAAAGAAATATGAAAATGCATCGAAGATAACCTTTAATGTCAACCACGTTTTTGGACGTGTTCCCGACACCGTATGAAAAACAAAGGGAACACGTACGATAGCCCAAAGTCTCAGCTACAACATATTAAAATCTGGGAGAAATTCACCAAAGGGTAAGTGAGCTAGTGCTCAATAAAGACAATCATGTCAATTTTCACATCTAGAAAAATTCCCTCCCATAGAGATAACACGTCATAACGAAGATAAAGAAAGAAGTACATATGACCTTTGACCCCGATCTGCACAGATAAGATGGCATCTGAGCAAAAAATGGTTATTTTATGAAATGATCCTTGTAACACGGTTTTTACGTGTGCAAAATATGGGAAAGATACGACATGTATTCACCAAGATACAGGATGAAACATTTATGACCTTTGACCCTAATTTACATACCCAAGATGGCGTCTGATAAAGTAGTTGTTATCTTATGAAATAATGTACGTGACATGAAATAAACATGTGCGAAATACGGTGGTGATAGGGTATGTTTTTCTTGAGTTATTGCAAAGAAAGTTGGAAAAAGAAAGAAATATGAAAATACATCGAAGATAGGCTTTGATTTCAACCAAGTTTTTGGACGTGATCGCGATACCGTATGAAAAAATGAAGGGCACAATAGCGATAGCCCAAAGTCTCAGCTACAACATATTACAATCTTAGAGAAATTCACGGAAGCATAGGTGAGCTAGTGCTCGAAAAAGATAGTCATGTCAATTTTCATTTCCAGAAGAACTGCACTTCCAAAGAGATAACACGTAAACTGGTCAAATTTGACAAGATTACTTTCAATCCATTTTTACGAGGTGATGCCGTCATCTAATCAAAATGTTGTTATCATATTAATGAAAGAGCATTTAATAAGCTACAACATTCTGAAATTTAGGTAAAAATTGGCAAAGGATAAGTGAGATACGCTCGAGTGAACTTGAAATTTCATGACGTCATTTTGAAAATTTACTTCTTTTATTTTATTAAGAAATTTGATATCTTTTAATCACTTTTCCAGCATCGCCAACCCATGAAATGATATTTACAACTCATCAGCTTTTAGAATATGTAACGAAAATGGGGGGTCACCGTCCATTCTGACGAGTAAAATCGGATTTAAAATTGGCGGTTTTTTGGCATAGTTGCACTGTATATCGCCATTGACGCGCGCGCGGAATTTCAACTTTGACGGGCCCGTATGACGTCATATTGAATCGGATTGACTTGAAACTTGGTAGAAATATTCCTTGACATTTCAGGCATCCGATAAGAGTGAAAAAACGGGTAATTTCTATTGCATAAGAGCTGTGCGTGCGTATATGTGCGCGCACGTACGCGTCCGTCCAATTTTTTCAATTTTTCAAAAAATGCTCCAAATCATCTGAAACGTATGCAAAAAAATTTGAGCTCGATTTGAGCACACAAATATTTCAACGCGCGCGTACGCGCACGCTCTAAGGATAAATATGAATTTTGAGAATATGAGTAGAATGCGCTTGACTTGAAATATGTGACGTAAATTTCATTGAATAATTCCATTCCATTAATGAGATATGAATGAGAATGTGTTTTCATATAATGACGTCATAGTGACGTCACGGTCGACTGATCACAATGATTTTACTTGATGGGTCGTCTTTGGGACACGATACATATATGGTATGATTTTGACATTGATAGGAAGAAGACTTTCTGAGCTAACCGATACACAAATTTTGTCCAGAAATAAAGAAAGAAGAAGAAGAAAACTAGAGATTGTAATTTGTCATCACTGACAAATTAAGGTGATCCGATTTTTTTTTAATCAATGATTCGAGTCCTGATACTGCAAAGTCTCAGCTACAACATATTAAAATCTGAGAGAAATTCACAGAAGCATAAGTAAGATAGTGCTTGATAAAGAGAGTCATGTCAATTTTCACATCTAAAAAATTCCCTCCCATAGAGATAACGTCATAGCGAAGATAGAAAAAGAAGTACATATGACCTTTGACCCCACATTGCACAGACAAGATGGCATCAGGGCAAAAAGTGATTATTTTATGAAATGATCCTTGTAACATGGTCTTTACGTGTGCAAAATATGGGGAAGATAAGACATGTATTCACCAAGATACAGGATGAAACATCTATGACCTTTGACCCAGATTTACATACCCAAGATGGCGTCTGATCAAGTAGTTGTTATTTTATGAAATAATGTTCTTGACATGAACTAAACATGTGCAAAATATGGTGGAGATAGGGTATGTTTTTCTTGAGTTATTGCACATAAAGTTGCAAAAAGAAAGAAATATTTCAATACATCGAAGATAAACTTTAATTTCAACCAAGTTTTTTCACGTGATCTCGACAACGTATGAAAAAATTAAGGGTACATTACGATAGTGCTACGTCTCAGCTACAACATATTAAAATCTTAGAGAAATTCACCGAAGCATAAGTGAGCTAGTGCTCGATAAAGATGGTCATGTCAATTTTCATTTCCATAAAAATTGCACTCCCATAGAGATTACACGTAAACTGGTCAAATTTGACAAGGTTACCTTCAATCCGTTTTTTCGAGGTGATGTCGTTATCTAATCAAAATTGTGTAATCACATTTATGAAAGAGCATTTCATAAGCTTAAACATATTGAAATTTGGATGAAAATTGGCAATGGATAAGTGAGATACACTCGAGTGAACTTGAAATTTGATGACGTCATTTTGAAAATTTACTTTTTTTACTTTATTAAGAAATTCGATATCTTTTAATCATTTTGTCAGCATAGCCAGCCCATGAAATGACATGTACAACTCATCAGCTTTCAGAATATGTAAAGAAAATGGGGGGGTCACCGTCCATCCTGACGAGTAAAATCCGATTTAAAATTGGCGGTTTTTTGGCATAGTTGCACTGTGTATCCCCATTGACGCACGCGCGGAATTTTGAATTTGACGGGCCCGTATGACGTCATATTGAATCGGATCGACTTGAAACTTGGTAGAAATATTCCTTGACATTTCAGACATCCGATCCGTGTGAAAAAATTGAAAATTTCTATTTCATATTAGCTGTGCGTGCGAATATGTGCGCGCGCGTACGCGTCCGTCCAATTTTTTCAATTTTTCAAAAAATGCTCCAAATGGTCTGAAACGTGTGCAAAAAAAATTTGAGCTCGATTTGAGCATACAAATATTTCAACGCGCGCGTACGCGCGCGTTTTGAGATAAATATGAATTTTGAGAATATGAGTAGAATCCGCTTGACTTGAAATATATGTGACGTAAATTTCATTGAAATATTCCATTCCATTAATGAGATATGCATGAAAATGTGTTTTCATATAATGACGTCATAGTGACGTCACGGTCGACTGATCACTATGATTTTACTTGCGCTGTCGTCTTTGCGACATGATACCTCAATGGTATAAGTTTGACATTGAGAGGCAATGCACTTTCTGAGCTAACCTCTGCACAACTTTTGCGGAGAAATAACAAAGAATCAGTACAGATACAGAAGGTGATCCGAAGGATACTCGGATCACCTAACTAGAACCGGAATTTGTCAACACTGACAAATAAGGTGATCCGATCTCTTCGAAAATCAATGATTTGAGTCCTGATCCAAATATTCATGGCCATACAGGTTTCATCTGTGTTGACGGGACATTGGCCGTGTGATGTTTGCATTCTCATTTAGAAAAGGGAGTCAGACCTGCCATCTTTGGTACCGAATTCCGTATACACTCACGGAAATACAGAATGAAGTATATTTGACCTTTGACCCCACTTTGCACACCCAAGATGGCGTCTAAGCAAAAAGTGATTATTTTATGAAATGATTCTTGTAACATAGTCTTTGCGTGTGCAAAATATGGGAAAGATAGGACATGTATTCACCAAGATACAGGATGAAACATTTATGACCTTTGACCCTAATTTACATACCCAAGATGGTGTCCGATCAAGTAGTTGTTATTTTATGAAATAATGTACGTGACATGTACTAAACATGTGCAAAATATGGGATTGATAGCTATTGTTGTTGTTCATCTATTGCACAGAAAGTAGTAGAAAGAAAGAAAAATAAAGAAAAAAATTATGTTATTTTATAGAAATTTGAAGGAGAAGCATAAGAAAATCAGAAAAAGATAAAGTAAAGAAAGGGAGATTAAGATTAACTAAAGAAAAAGAAGAAAAAAAGTGTTAAAAAAAATTAAAAAAAATTGGCAGGGGTGAGCCTCGAACCAGGGACCTTAGGATTACGAGTCGGATGCGCTACGCAATGACCTATTTCATTTTCCATAGGCCCTGTGTATTAAGCAAAATGACGCTGCATCGAAGCCTCGTGCCATTTTCAACCAAGTTTTTCGACGTGATGCCGACATTGTATGAAAAAATGGAGGGCACAATGACGATAGCCCAACGTCTCAGCTACAACATACTAAAATCTGGGAGAAATTCACCGAAGCATAAGTGAGCTAGTGCTCGAAAAAGAGAGTCATGTCAATTTTCACTGCCAGAAAAACTGCTCTCCCATAGAGATAACACGTAAACTGGTCAAATTTGACAATATTACTTTCAATCCATTTTTGCGAGGTTATGCCGTCATCCAATCAAAATTTTGTAATTATATTAATGAAAGATCATTTAATAAGCTAAAAGATACTGAAATCTGGATGTAAATTGGCAAAGGATAAGTGAGATACGCTCGAGTGAACTTGAAATTTGATGACGTCATTTTGAAAATTTACTTTTTTTACTTTATTAAGAAATTTGATATCTTTTAATCATTTTTCTAGCATCGCCAACCCATGAAATAACATGTACAACTCATCAGCTTTCAGAATATATAAAGAAAACGGGGGGTTACCGTCCATCCTGACGAGTAAAATCGGATTTAAAATTGGCGTTTTTTTGGCATCGTTGACGCGTGCGCGGAATTTCAACTTTGACGGGCCCGTATGACGTCATATTGAATCGGATTGACTTGAAACTTGGTAGAAATATTCCTTGACATTTTAGGCATCCGATAAAAGTAAAAAAACGGGAAACTTCCATTGCATATGAGCTGTGTGTGCGAATATATGCGCGCGCGTACGCATCCGTCAAATTTTTTCAATTTTTCAAAAAATGCTCCAAATGGTCTGAAACGTGTGCAAAAAAAATTTGAGCTCGATTTGAGCATACAAATATTTCAACGCGCGCGTACGCGCGCGTTTTAAGAGAAAATATGAATTTTGAGAATATGAGTAGAATGCGCATAACTTAAAATATATGTGACGTAAATTTCAATGAAAAATTCCATTCCATTGATGAGATATGATTGAGAATGTGTTTTCATATAATGACGTCATAGTGACGTCACGGTCGACTGATCACTATGATTTTATTAGACCCGTCGTCTTTGGGACATGATACATATATGGTATAAGTTTGAAATTGATAGGAAGAACACTTTCTGAGCTAATCGATACACAAATTTTGTCCAGAAATAAAGAAAGAAGAACCACCAACAAAGAATCCGTACAGATACAGAAGGTGATCCGAGAGGATACTCGGATCACCTAACTAGAGATTGTAATTTGTCATCACTGACAAATTAAGGTGATCCGATTTTTTTTTTATCAATGGTTCGAGTCCTGATCGCAATAGGCATGACCGTACAAGTTTCATCTGTGTTTAGAGACATTGGCCGTGTGATGTCTGGATTCTCATTTAGAAAAGGGGGTCATATCTGCCATGTTTGGTACCAAATTCTGTATACACTGAATAACGAAGATACAGCAACGAATACATATGACCTTTGACCCACCTTTACACTCCCAAGATGGCATCTGAGGAAAAAGGGGTTATTTTGTGAAATGATTCTTGCGACATCGTCTATATACGTGTGCAAAATATGGCAAAGATAGGACAGGTATTCATCAAGATACAAAATGCAACATTTATGACCTTTGACCCTTATTTACATACCCAAGATATTGTCCAATCAACTAGTTGTTATTTCATAAAATAATGTACGTGACATGAACTAAACATGTGCAAAATATGGGGGTGATAGGGGGTGTTTTTCTTGAGTTATTGCAAAGAAAGTTGCAGAAAGAAAGAAATATCTGAATACATCGAAGATAAGCTTTAATTTCAACCAAGATTTTTAAAGTAATTCCGACATCGTATGAAAAAACGAAGGGCACGTTACGATAGCGCAAAGTCTCAGCTACAATACATTAAAATCTGGTAGAAATTCACCGAAGGGTAAGTGAGCTAGTGCTCGATAAAGACAATCATGTCAACTTTCACATCTAGTAAAATTCACTCCCATAGAGATAACACGTCATAACGAAGATACAGAAAGAAGTACATATGACCTTTGACCCCGATCTGCACAGACAAGATGACATCTCAGCAAAAAGTGGTTATTTTGTGAAATGATCCTTGTAACATGGTTTTTACGTGTGCAAAATACGGTCAAGATAGGACATGTATTCACCAAGATACAGAATAAAACATTTATGACCTTTGACCCTAATTTACATACCCAAGATGGTGTCCGATCAAGTAGTTGTTATTTTATGAAATAATGTACGTGACATGAACTATACATGTGCAAAATATAGGGCTGATAGAGCTTGTTTTTCTTGAGTTATTGCAAAGAAAGTTGCAAAAAGAAAGGAATATGGAAATACATCAAAGATGACCTTTAATTTCAACCAAGTTTTTGGACGAAAGAAAATCATGTGAATTTTCATTTCCAGAAAAACTGCACTCCCATAGAGATAACACGGAAACTGGTCAAATTTGACAAGATTACGTTCAATCAATTTTTACGAGGTGATGCCGACATCCAATCAAACTTTTGTAAATTTACGTTTGAAAGAACATTAAATAAGCTACAACATAGTGAAATCTGGGTGACAATCGACGAAGGAAAAATGAGATACGCTCGAGTGAACTTGAAATTTGATGACGTTATTTTGAAAATTTGCTTTTTTTACCTTATTAAGAAATTTGATATCTTTTAATCATTTTGCCAGCATTGCCACCCCTGAAATGACATGTACAACTAATCAACTTTCAAAATATGTAAAGAAAATGGGGGGTCACCGTCCATTCTGACGAGTAAAATCGGATTTAAAATTGGCGGTTTTTTGGCATAGTTGCACTGTATATCGCCATTGACGCGCGCGCAGAATTTCAACTTTGATTGGCCCGTATGACGTCATATTGAGTTAGATCGACTTGAAACTTGGTAGAAATATTCCTTGGCATTTCAGACATTCGATCCGTGCGATAATACGGGAAATTTCTATTGCATATGAGCTGTGCGTGCGTATATGTGCGCGCGCGTACGCGTCCGTCGATTATTTTTGAAATACTGTAAATGACCTGAAACGTGTGCAAAACAATTTTGAGGTTGATTAGAGCATGTTTAAATTTCAACGCGCGCGTACTCGCTCGTTTACTATGAATGTGACTAAATTTTATGAAATATATCAATAGACCTTGACTTGAACTATATGATATATTAATTTCATTCAAAAATTCCGTTCCATTAATGAGATATTGATGCAAACGTGATTTCAGATAATGACGTCATAATGACGTCACGGTTAACTGATCACATTGATACACTAGATCTGTCGTCCTTAAGACATGATACATATATGGTATAAGTTTGAAAGTGATAGGTAGGGGACTTTTTGAGTTAACCGCTGCACAAGATTTGAGGAGAAAGAAATAAAGAAGAATACAGATACAATAGGTGATCCGAGAGGATACTCGGATCACCTAACTAGAGATTGTAATTTGTCATCACTGAAAAATTAAGGTGATCCGATTTTTTTTTAATCAATGATTCGAGTCCTGATCGCAATACGCATGACCATACAGGTTTCATCTGTGTTTAGAGTCATTGGCCGTGTGATGTTTGGATTCTCATTTAGAAAAGGGAGTCATATCTGCCATCTCTGGTACCAAATTCTGTACACATTAGATAACGAAGATACAGCAACAAATACGTATGACCTTTGACCCACCTTTACACTCCCAAGTTGGCATCTGAGTAAAAAGTAGTTATTTCGTGAAATGATTCTGGCGACATCGTCTATACATGTGCAAAATATGGGAAAGATAGGACATGTATTCACCAAGATACAGGATGAAACATTTATGACCTTTGACCCTACTTTACATACCCAAGATGGTGTCCGATCAAGTAGTTGTTATTTTATGAAATAATGTACGTGACATGAAATAAACATGTGCAAAATATGGGGGTGACAGGGTATGTTTTTCTTGAGTTATTGCAAAGAAAGTTGCAGAAAGAAGGAAATATCCCAATACATCGAAGATAAGCTTTAAGTTCAACCACGTTTTTGGACGTGATTCCGACACCGTATGAAAAAGAAAGGGCACACTTACGATAGCGCAAAGTCTCAGCTACAACATATTAAAATCTGGGAGAAATTCATCGAAGGGTAAGTGAGCTAGTTCTCCATAAAGACAATCATATCAATTTTCACATCTAGAAAAATTCCCTCCCATAGAGATAACACGTCATAACGAAGATGAAGAAAGAAGTTCATATGACCTCTGACCCCACTTTGCACAACAGACAAGATGACATCTGAGCACAAAGTGGTTATTTTGTGAAATGATCCTTGTAACATGGTCTTTACGTGTGCAAAATATAGGAAAGATAGGACAGGTATTCACCAAGATACAGGATGAAACATTTATGACCTTTGACCCTAATTTACATACCCAAGATGGCGTCTGATCAAGTAGTTGTTATTTTATGAAATAATGTACGTGACATGAACTAAGTATGTGCAAAATATGGTGTTGATAGGGTATGTCTTTCTTGAGTTATTGCAAAGAAAGTTGCAGAAAGAAAGAAATATTTCAATACATCGAAGATAAGCTTTAATTTCAACCAAGTTTATTGATGTGATCCCGACATGGTATGAAAAAACGAAAGGCACATTACGATAGCCCAAAGTCTCAGCTACAACATATTAAAATCTGGGAGAAATTCACTTAAGTATAAGTGAGCTAGTGCTCGATAGAAATAGTCATGTCAATTTTCATTTCCAGAACAACTGCACTCCCATAGAGATAACACGTAAACTGGTCAAATTCGACAAGGTTACTTTCAATCCATTTTTACGAGATCATGCTGTCAATCAATCAAAATTGTTTTAAACAATTATGAAAGACCATTAAATATGCTACAACATACTGAAATCTGGGTAAAAATTGGCCAAGGATAAGTGAGATACGCTCGAGTAAACTTGAAATTTGATGACGTCATTTTGAAAATTTACTTTTTTAATTTTGTTAAGAAATTTGATGTTTTTTTATCATTTTTTCAGCAACGCCAACCCATGGAATGACATGTACAACTCATCAGCTTTCAAAATATGTACAGAAAATGGGGGGTCACCGTCCATCCTGGCGAGTAAATTCGGATTTAAAATTGGCGATTTTTTGGCATTGTTGCACTGTATATCGCCATTGACGCGCGCGCGGAATTTCAACTTTGACGGGCCCGTATGACGTCATATTGAGTCGGATTGACTTGAAACTTGGTAGAAATATTCCTTGACATTTCAGTCATCGGATAAGTGTAAAAAAATGGGAAATTTCTATTGCATATGAGCTGTGCGTGCGTATATGTGCGCGCGCGTACGCCTCCGTCCAATTTTTTCAATTTTTCAAAAAATGCTCCAAATGATCTGAAACGTGTGCAAAAAAAATTGAGCTCGATTGGAGCATGTCAACATTTTAACGTGCGCGTACGCGCACGGTTTAAGTGGAAACTGAAATGTGAGAAAATGTGTAGAATGCGCTTGATTTGAACTATATGTGACGTCGATTTCATTGAAAAATTCCATTTCATTAATGAGATATCAATGAGAATGTGTTTTCATATAATGACGTCATAGTGACGTCACGGTCGACTGATCACTATGATTTTATTAGATCTGTCGTTTTGTGACATGATACATATATGGTATAATTTTGAAATTGATAGGAGCAGCACTTTCTGAGCTAATCGCTGCACAACTTTTGTCCAGAAATAAATAAAGAATCCGTACAGATACTATAGGTGATCCGAAGGATACTCGGATCACCTAACTAGAACCGGAATTTGTGAACACTGACAAATTAGGTGATCCGATCTCTTCGAAAATCAATGATTTGAGTCCTGATCCCAATAGGCATGACCATACCGGTTTCATTTGTGTCGAGGAGACATTGGCCGTGTGATGTTTGGATTCTCATTTAGAAAAGGAAGTCAGACTTGCCATCTTTGGTACCGAATTCCGTATTCACTAACGAAGATACAGACTGAATTATATTTGACCTTTGACCCCACTTTGCACACCCAAGATGGCATCTGAACAAAAAGTGGTTATTTAGTGAAGTGATTATTGTAACATGCCCTTTGCGTGTGCAAAATATGGGAAAGACAGGACATGTATTCACCAAGATACAGGATGAACAATTTGTGACCTTTTACCCTAATTTAACTACCCAAGATGGTGTCCGATCAAGTAGTTGCTATTTTATGAAATAATGTACGTGACATGAACTAAACATGTGCAAAATATGTGGGTGATAAATGCTGTTTTTCTTGAGTTATTGCAAAGAAAGTTTCAGAAAAAAGAAATATCATAAAACATCGAAGATAAGCTTTAAATTCAACCAAGCTTTTTGACATGATGCCGACGTCGTATGAAGTAAAGAATTGCAAAATCACGATAGCCCAAAGTCTAAGCTACAACATATTAAAATCTGGGAGAAATTCACCGAAGGGTAAGTGAGCTAGTGCTCGATAAAGACAACCATGTCAATTTTCACATCTGGAAAAATTCCTTCCCATAGAGATAGCACGTCATAAGATAAAGAAAAAAACTACATATGACCTTTGACCCCACTTTGCACAGACAAGATGGCATCTGAGCAAAAAATGGTTAATTTGTTAAATAATTCTTGTAACATGGTCTTTGCGTGTGCAAAATATGGGAATGATAGGACATGTATTCACCAAGATACAAGATAAAACATTTATGACCTTTGACCCTAATTTACATACCCAAGATGGTGTCTGATCAAGTAGTTGTTATTTTATGAAATAATGTACGTGACATGAACTAAACATGTGCGAAATATTGGGCAGATAGAGTATGTTTTTCTTGAGTTATTGCAAAGAAAGTTGCAAAAAGAAAGGAATATCTCAATACATCGAAGATAAGCTTTAATTTCAACCAAGTTTTTGGACGTAATTCCGACATTAAATGAAAAAATGGAGGGCATATTACAATAGCCCAAAG
Source organism: Diadema antillarum (assembly GCF_040938485.1). Lineage (NCBI taxonomy): Eukaryota > Metazoa > Echinodermata > Echinoidea > Diadematoida > Diadematidae > Diadema > Diadema antillarum. The sequence continues at coordinate 658,640 of NW_027271031.1, read as the reverse complement.
TCTCAGCTACAACATATTAAATTCTAGGAGAAATTCACTGAAGCATAAGGGAGCTAGTGCTCGATAAAGATAGTCATGTCAATTTTCATTTCCAGAAAAACTGCACTCCCATAGAGATAACACGTAAACTGGTCAAATTTGACAACGTTACTTTCAATCCATTTTTACGAGGTGATGCCGTCATCCAATTAAAATTGTGTTACATATTTATGAAAGACCATTTCATAAGCTACAACATATTGAAATTTAGGTGAAAATTGGCGAAGGATAAGTGAGATACGCTCGAGTGAACTTGCAATTTGTTGACGTCATTTTGAAAATTTACTTTTTTTATTTTATTAAGAAATTTTATATCTTTTAATCATTTTTCCAGCATTGTCAACCTTTGAAATGATATTTACAACACATCAGTTTTCAGAATATGTAAAGAAAATGGGGGTCACCGTCCATCCTGACGAGTAAAATCGGATTTAAAATTGGCAGTTTTTTGGCATTGTTGCATTGTATATCGCCATTGACGCGCGCGCGGAATTTCAACTTTGACGGGCCCGTATGACGTCATATTGAGTCGGATTGACTTGAAACTTGGTAGAAATATTCCTTGACATTTTAGGCAGCCGATAAGTGTGAAAAAACGGGAAATTATTATTGCATATGAGCTGTGCGTGCGTATATGTGCGCGCGCGTACGCGTCCGTCAAATTTTTTCAATTTTTCAAAAAATGTTCCAAATGGTCTGAAACGTGTGCAAAAAAAATTTGAGCTCGATTTGAGCATACAAATATTTCAACGCGCGCGTACGCGCACGTTTTTAGAGAAAATATGAATTTTGAGAATATGAATAAAATGCGCATAACTTGAAATGTATGTGACGTAAATTTTATTGAAAAATTCCATTCCATTGATGAGATATGATTGAGAATGTGTTTTCATATAATGACGTCATAGTGACGTCACGGTCGACTGATCACTATGATTTTATTAGACCCGTCGTCTTTGGGACATGATACATATATGGTATAAGTTTGAAATTGATAGGAAGAACACTTTCTGAGCTAATCGATACACAAATTTTGTCCAGAAATAAAGAAAGAAGAACCACCAACAAAGAATCCGTACAGATACAGAAGGTGATCCGAGAGGATACTCGGATCACCTAAACAAAGAATCAGTACAGATCAAAAGGTGATCCGAGAGGATACTCGGATCACCTAACAAGGGCGCATTTCGCACTTGGGCGTGACAGCGTGTGTTCACTATAACTTGATGTGTTCCGCAGAGGTAGGCAGTCGAGAACTCCACAATGAATGGTCTGAATTTCCCTAACTTTGTGTTTCCATACATTATAATGCTCATAATATGCTTTGTTTAGGCTTAGTTGGAAATTTCTCTGAAGGCTCTAAAAGTTCATGTGGTAGAGCATACGAATCGTATTCGTCTTTTATTAGTGTATTAATCCTTTGTTTCGTTTTGTTTGTTTTTATCATTCCATGGTCCACGTTTCAACAAATAAACCATAAACATAACCAAACAAAAAATGCATGGGTGAATTATGAAATACAGCATATAAGCAATCAAACATGTGAAATATGAGGAATCTACATTGCTTGTAGGGTGTAGATTCCCATATGCGGATATGAGATAAATTCTTACTTGGTATTTACAATTGAAAGGAATGACAAATACAGGAATTATATCGAATCTATTGTATTGGCTGGTTATTTTGTAATGGAAGCGAAAAGAGTTTTCTCATAAAATTTCATCATGGTTAAATGATGGGTATCTCGGCGAAAGACACAGCACCGTGAAAAGAGTTTCACGAGATCGTTTTGCTCCGTCAATGTCGCTGATTGGAATCGTCATCGCTGACTTGTAAGTCAATGAATGGGAAAGCATTGAGATGTATACTTCGGTCGGTTGGGGTCTGTCTTGCAATCAAATATCTCGGGTTCTGTCACACTGAGTGAAGATGAACAATATTGCCTGTATTCATGCCGTCCCTTCTAGAAAGAGACAAAAATACTCTGTCCCTCGGATAGGACGTAAAATGGAGGTCATGTGCCTGAGAGGATCAAAGCCATGCACGTAAAAGATCCTGTTTCACCCATTCACCGCAAAGAACAGTTTGCTGTACCCGGAGAAGTGGTCTTCTCAAAGGATGTACTTACACCAGAAAATGGGCGATTACTTAGTAATGTCGATCCCATGTGGCTCAACCCAAGTTTGAATAAAGGCCCCTCCCGTTATAACGAAGTCCTCGGAACCAGCAGGTTTCTTTCGTTAGATCGAAATTTCGTTATACCCAAACAGACAGAGTGTATAAAGTTATCGTTTTGATAATTTTGGGCCCTAAGTTATACTTTACTGTATCCGAAATTTCGCTATAACATTGTTCGTTATAACGGGGGTGCGTTGTAGTCAACCATACGGTATCACCCAGGCACTAGCCTTGAGAAAAGCTAAACTGCACGGTCATTTAAAGGAAAAACACTGCGGAAGAACTGAACAATTCGCATTCCTATGGCTCCCACTGCCCCTCTCCAGATCATGCAGAGGTTTGTTTAAATCTTTCTTGACAGTGGCATCCATTATATATATATATATATATATATACATGAAGAGTTTGTTCGCAAAAAACGATAAGTCCATATTTGCCAAATGGAGATATTTGCGATGAAAAGTCAAGACAAATAAAGAGAATAATAAGAAAATTTTACTTCTTTTGACCATAAGTTCAAAAAGGTACCTTTGTATGTAGTGACAAATATATCATTTAAAAGGTATTATTTTGTACTTTATGACAAACACCGTACTTCAAAATCTTCAAAAATGGACTTATCGGTTTTTGCGAACAAACTCTTCATATATAGGCCCTATATAGATGGCTTAGACAGTTTCTGGTATGTGACTGGTCGAGAGCTCATCACGTGATGCTGTTTGCGAGGATCGCAAATGTTATATTTTCCCAGCTCGTTATATTGACCAACTGGTCAACTGAATATATTTTTCCATGTGTGTCACCCTCTTACGGTTGAAAAACAAACAATTACACCAATATAAGGGTGTGGGACCACGTCGGCAACTGGGAGGAGCAAACGATTAACTATCGATAACTGCAGTCTGGATCGATATAATCTGTTCCCACTCAGCCCCCCCCCCCCCCCCCACCACACACACACACACACATACACACACGATACGTGAGAGAGTATAGTACTCAAGTAGACGGCATCGGCGCGGCGCAGCGTAGCGTCATGCGCTACTAGGCCTGCCTGGATGGAATTCGGGAAGCTAAGATTTTGGAGGATAAGGATTCTAACTCCACTAAACATGACCTAAAACAAGCGAGTTGTAGTCTAGAGACATTTTGTTCAGTTCAGCTCTTAGAACGAGGGCAATTCATGCATCTTTGTATTGACGTAAATGCCAGGAGAGTTAGACTAACGTTAGATCCAGGCCTAACGTTACATCGAACAAACCACAAGTGGAGGACTAACTGTTAAAATTACGACACCGAGCAGACTGGTTTTTGCAAATCACTGTGTTTCTACAATGTTTATCTCTACAACAGAGGGGAAAAAAGACTGATTTTGAAATTGCTGCAGATTCCTGATGACAGAAGGTAGGCCTACGTCTATATTATACCGGTCCTGGCATAAGACAAATTGATTGAAAATCACAGGGTAGGGCCTATAACGTTAGGCCAAGAAAAAGATGATGCACTGGACTGGGGAGCCAATTTGGACGCATGTGATGTAGGCCCTTCTAACACAACAGTTTGAGTTTAGACACTAACTCTAACGTTAGACTTAGTGTCTAGAGTTTTAGACGCTAACATTTAAACGACAAATAAAGTTAGACCGTGTATATTCTTACGTTAGAACTGTTGTAGTAACGGTAGTACTTACCGGCACTACTGGTGAGTTGCAACTGTAACTTGTCTTGTAGCTCAGTCAGTATGTCTTTCAATCAGGTTCCAGGTCACAACTGAGGGATGCGCGTACACAGGCAATCCCTTTTATACCTCCCCGGCCCTGTAGACAGGGGGGTTAGGGTGAAACCGCTAGGGGGCGCTACTACTACAGAACTCTCTAACGTAAACCGTTAGAAACCCGTTAGGACTAACGACGAACGTTAGAATAGAGTCTATCTAGTAGGCCCTATAACATTTAACAAACATAATTAGAATGTAGACATAGGTTCTAATGTTAGGGCCTACCTGTAGAAACAAATGTCAAATGACAAAAGTTGCCCAGTAGGCCATAAACGTTTAAGGCCTAAAGTTAGATTTGTTTTGTGAGTAGACCCTAAAACTTCTGCTGATCTTTTGGACCTGAGCCTAATTAACTATAGGGCCCTAAAGCGTCGTTACTTGACTTGAGCCTAACGTTAACGTTAGTAGGGCCTACTGTCTTTAGAGGACATTCATGAGCCTAGCAACTACACTACACAGTCCAGTTGCCGCTGTACAACAACTACAAAATCGCGACAGCGCGCACACAGCGTCTGGTCGGGCTAACGAGCGTATGCATGGTTAGGCTATAGGTTAGGCTCTTCTGTAAAGCACAATCAAGGGCAAGGCCATCTAATCATATTTTCCCTCAGCGCTGCGCGCTTCGGGAAAATATAATCCCTTGGGAAAATATAACTCCCTGGCGGTCCAAAGAATGTTATATTCCACCCCGTACCAGTCAATATCTGTATGATATATATATAATAGCATACATACTTATGATACAGGCCGGCAGTGCACGACAAAAGTTATAGTGCACGCAAAATATAACGATTGCAAACGATAACCCACTATCGATTTGATGTCGGTTTTTGCTCCCTCATTTTAATCATCGAGTACTTGAATCCCGCACCTTATCAACGCGATTGCGCCACAACCGCGATATATTTTGCTCGATATTATCGTTATTCTCAATTCTCGCAGGCTGGCTATGCCAGCAACTTATCTGTGTGATGGGACTAGACTTTCAGCGGTAGATTTAAACATGGAAGCTGAAATGAACAGGTTCGCTACTTTTAGAGAGACTGATCTATATAACCAGTATCTTAGACAATAAGGACACAAAGGATGCCATCAAATACGCCCTACGAATTTTGGACTCCTACTGTTCTGAAAAAGGAATCAATCCGACGGATATTACTGAGCAAGTCAACCCAAGATTTGTGCCGCTTTCTCCGTACATTCTACGTCGAAGTGCGCCGTGAAAATGGGCAGCGTGTGGTGTGTACAGTATACGCTAAGCGCTCTTTGATCACGCTACGCTATGAACTTTACTACGACATTCACAACACACTCTCGGAATCCGCATGTGCAGCAATGGGGCCTGGCACGAGCCTTGTGTTTAAATCCAGTAGATCCCTAATCCTACAAAACATCATCTAGTCCTGGTCCTGGACCCACAGTGCAGTAAGTAGGGCGTCTAACGTGTTACTGTTAGTTGACCTATTGTAGGCCTGTGTTAACTAGCTCTGTCGCTCGTAAGTGACGTACAGTACAGTGTACGTAGATCTAGTATAAAAACGTTAGGCCAGGACCCCTAGGGCCCTAGACCTAACCTATCGTAGGGCCTAGAAAACGTTAGATATAACCACGTAGACCCTAGACTCTATAGTTGAATTTGGATCTTCAGGATTTTGTCTACACAGGTTCAAAGAAACTCACAGTCTGGTATTATTGCTTGTGTAGACACGTGCAACTGTTAGAAATGATCTAGGCTTATCTTGCCTGGGTATGTATGCTATTTTATATATCACATAGTGCATGACATCTTATTGCACTATAACAAGTACCAAGCACCTCCAAATTCTGAATTTGCCCTCAGGCAATTATATTCAATTCGGCCTGCGGCCTCATTGAATATAACTGGCCTTCAGGGCAAATTCAGAATTTGTCGGTGCTTATATTGTTATAGTGCATTCAGCCTCATGCACTATATATATAATATACATATAGGCCTATATATAAAATAGCATACATACTTATGATACAGGCCGGCAGTGCATGACAAAAGTTATAGTGCACGCAAAATATAACGATTGCCAACGATAATCCACTATCGATTTGATATCGGTTTTTGCTCCCTCATTTCAATCATCGAGTACTGAATCCTGCACCTTATCGACGCGATTGCGCCACAACCTCTACGCTTTGCTCGATATTATCGTTATTCTCAATTCTCGCTGGCTATGCCAGCAACTTATCTGTGTGGAACTAGACTGTACTTTTAGCGGTAGATTTAAACATGGAAGCTGAAATGAACAGGTTCGCTACTTTTAGAGAGACTGATCTATATAAACAGTATCTTAGACAATAAGGACACAAAGGATCCCATCAAATACGCCCTACGAATTTTGGACTACTGTTCTGAGAAAGGAATCAATCCGACGGATATTGAGCAAGTCAACCCAAGATTTCAAGTGTGCCGCTTTCTCCGTACATTCTACGCGGACGTGCGCCGTGGAAATGGGCAGCGTGTGTACAGTATACGCTAAGCGCTCTTTGATCACGCTACGCTATGAACTTTTACTATGACATTTACAACACACTCTCGGAATCCACATGTGCAGCAATGGTGACTTCAATGATGCCTGGCACGAGCCTTGTGTTAAAATCCAGTAGATCCCTAATCCTACAAAACATCATCTAGTCCTGGTCCTGGACCCACAGTGCAGTAGGGCCTAAGTAGGGCGTCTAACGTGTTACTGTTAGATCCATGGTAGACCGATAGGGCCAGGTTAACTCTGCTGTCGCTCGTAAGTGACGTAGATCTAAGTAGTATCGTTAGGCCAGGGCCCCTAACCGTTAGACCTAACCTATCGTAGGGCCTAGAAAACTTTAGATATAACAACGTAGACCTGGATCTTCAGGATTTTGTCGACACAGGTTCAAAGAAACTGGTATTATTGCTTGTCTAGACACGTGTAGAGTCTAAAATGATCTAGGCTTTCGTATTCTTTCAATTTATCTTGCCTGGGTATGTATGCTATTTTATATAACACATAGTGCATGACATCTTATTGCACTATAACAATATAAGCACCGACAAATTCTGAATTTGCCCTCAGGCAATTATATTCAATTCGGCCTGCGGCCTCATTGAATATAACTGGCCTTCGGGGCAAATTCAGAATTTGTCGGTGCTTATATTGTTATAGTGCATTCAGTCTCATGCACTATATATATATATATATATATATATATATATATATAACACGATTCTACATCTAGTTGTATGCTGCAGTTACCTTACGAGAAGAACAATGCCCTGTATATTATCCTGTAACAAGCTGTATATTACCCAGTGAGCCACTGACAGTAATAATACGGTAAAGCATTAGATACCGAGATATAATGTAGTATAATATGTCACTTTACGGAGCACCTCCACTCAATGCCACTTGAATCTCGCTGCTTCGCTTTAAGGTACATTGCATGATCACAAGTCGCACGCTTACTATATTTTGATTTGCAATGTTCTGTGACGGTGTCTGGCATCATAAGGTAAAAATTACGGCCTGGTTCATACAGAATCCTCGTTGGAATGAATGACATTATGACTGTCATAATCTGGGGAAATGTGGTGAAAGTCGACCGCTGGAAATATATTTCATTTGCATGTAATTGTATTGCTAACATCTGTATCATATACCTAATTTGCTCTCATTTGAGTCAATTCAGAACTTTTCTATCGGGAAGAATTTTTTGAGGCAAAAGGTAGGCCTATTTTATCGGGCATGTCGTGAACGAACAATTCCCATTTACCATGCATCTCCTCTCCTGTTACTTACAATGTACATGTCGCCTCTTCCTTTCGTATTCAATAGACGTCGAACTTCCAGGAACATCCATCACTTCTTATATATTGCAAGCTTGACTCGAATCTCAAGACGAGCGAATTATGTCTACATGCCTACATTTGCATTATGCATGTGAACTGTCCAGCTCAGGATCATTTGCTAGCTCTCCCCTTCAATGTAGTATGTAATTTAACTTGAATGTGAAATTCACGATATTCTATGTTCGCAAGGATATGTCAAAATTTGGTCGAAATTGCAATTATCCATTTGTCAGAAACTAAATGATGACTTGAAGATGACCTTTTCTGTGTGCATGTATCTAATTCTTATTGGACACATAAAATACACCTTTATTTACTGGTTCTAATATAAGATTACATTTGGAAAACACAGCACATTACTGTGAATAACTACCAAAGAATGTAATAGGTATTCATGTATGCAAAAAGTGTGTGTTCTTCTTTTGTGTAATAATCTACTATGTAAAGTATCTTAACGCATATTTGCATTTCCTGAATGCCAGCGGCATGTATTGGTTAATTTTCTGATTAACTATTTTTTTGATGTTCCTATTCTTTGGTTTATGCTTGCCCTACGAAGACATGAATATGAAATTGATAAGAGTAGATAGATACCATATACAACTGGCATCACGACCTGGGTTGATGGGTACACTATAGCTTCTCGATCGTTGTTAATGATACCTCTGATGATGCATATTCTACTCTAATCGAAACCTTCAAGTTCTTGTGCATACAATCAACGCCGAATGAAAAAAAATTGTGTTCAAGTGGATAGTGGCTAATTAATGACTTGTCCTTAAATTAGTCTTTAGTAAAATTAATGGTTTTTTCGTATGCAATTAATGCTACAAAGGGTAACTCATTTGTAAAATGTGTGGATTTGGATGCAGGTTTAATGCGCAAAATTTTTTGGTCCCTATAATTATGTCGGCTATGAGTTCACAAAGTTCATGGTGAGTTTCTGCGTAAACTATTCTTGAAATGTAGGTGTTGTGTACCATGCAGTTAAGCAGTACTTTCCACGCACAATTTACATGCAGCTTATCCCACCCTCTCTTTGCCTACTGTAGGTTACGAGTTTCTGGCATGGGGAATTTAGTGTAAAATAACGTTGAATTCTATGTTTCTGATACAACAAAGTGTTTGTTTGTTTGTTTGTTTGTTTATTTCCATCTGAGAAGATGGCTGGATAGCCCATTTTCAACTATGCTAATCGGGTCTTCCATGGGGTCCAGTTGCCTGTGAGGCGGGACCACTTCACCGGGTTAAACACCCTTCTCTTTGCGATGAATGCATGAAGCGGGATCTTTTACGTGCATGAGTCGTGACTCGATCATACACGGGACCTCCATTTTATATCCTATCCGAGGGACAGAGTGCTGTGCCTCTATATAGCTAGAGGGGACAGTATGATTACACACAACATTGGTCAGTCCAGACTCGGGCTCGAACCCGAATGCTAGGGTCGGAGGCAACCGCGCTACCTACTGAGCCAACTCACCCGGTAATGCGGATAATGAATTTTTCAACATTTCTTGGACATCATCGCTTTATTTTGTTTTTCCAGGAAAATAGTAGAATAGTAAAGATTCAAAATTTGCTATATTTCACTATTGGATCATTTACGCTTAATTATGTATCAGTAAAACAAAGGTAATGTCCCTGGTATGATTCTATGGCTGTTCGATTAAGAATAGTGAAATATATTTATCATTATCCTACGAATTTTCGTCTTTCTTCTGTCCGGACTGTATCTGCTATGAAGGAATAATTTCCACATCAACAACTTTTTTTTTTTCTAATGGCGTGGACAGAGAAATAATCCAATCACTTCTTCTAATTCATTTAAGCATAAACTTGAATTCATTTTTCTATATGCATGATATGTGGCGATTTGCCTAGGCGTTAATTCTTGCTTGGTTTTCTATGTACATATAGGGCCTAGACCTGGCTTTGCTTTTATTGTTTATGCATAGCTTGCTCACGTGACCATGTCACCCTTTTGTATCTCAACGTAAGCGACGTCCATTTAAACATTTTTTCTCCTGTCATATTCTTGGCGTATGTGTTTTCCATTTTCATAATTTGTCATGCTTCAAGACTGTAATTTCAGGTAAAATTCATTTCAAATCAGCTTGTCTGAGTTCATGCACCACAAGAAATGCTCCTATGTAAATTCCTTATCTTTGTTAAGTTTTATACTGCTTTTATTTTTTAAAATGTGGACTGTGGAACAATACTTAGCAAAGACAAAAATCAAAATCTGTTTTATCTCTTTTTACATTGCGTGTAAGCTTAAGTTGATTTATATTTCAATTTCAATTTCAATTTATTTTCATACTTCTCAATGAAGGAATGTACAGCAAATATAATAAAAACATAGTGAATCATAATATCCGGCTTGGATGTACAGTAAATTAATGTAAGAATATAAAACATATAGTGGTCAATCATCGTACGTTTGGTTCTATGTATAACGCTAAAGAAATATGACGGAACCTACTTAAAAGCGAGCTTGTTGAGCGTAGGTCCCAAATTCTGAACAGAGTGTAAAGATGAGGAGCACGGATGCAACGTAGGACCAAAATAAAGAGAAACAATATGTCCATGACCCCCCTTTAAACTTGCTGACATTAAATACAAATACACAAACCTAATATATATATTGCCCGGAGTATACTTCGAAAATACTTATGTGTGTGTGGAGAACCTAGACTGCAATTAATTTGCATCACCCTTACATTCTATCTGATATTAAGAAACATAAATGATGTACATTTATTTCCACAAAATCATTCATTTATATATTCTTTACATCTGTTTATATATATATATACATATATATATTTGCCGGAAAAGGTGAGTTTCATGCGTTATCCCTCATATGTTACGTTCTCAACTAGTAATTTCTTTAATTCGTGCAAAGTACATGAATAAGTTGACATAATCACATGTATATTATAGGGGCTTGGAAGCCCATCTAATGCATGCTCCAAAGTCATGCTCCAAAGGCATCAACCAGTTTACTTTTTTTGCGTAAAAGTAGGGAAGTCCTTTATATTATTAATCTCCATTATTCTCGTTCACTTATGACAATTTTAAATCCGCGGTATTTTTGGAAGACACTTCTTCAGCTTTAACATTTGCAAAAAGTGGAACATTTATCAAAGAATATCAAATTATCATGGTGGATATTTTTTTTTTCTTCAATGCTCTACCCAAAGATATATACACAAAAGATCGCACAGGGAATACTGAAAGACCAAAAATATTAGCGGCATGTTTTTTTTTCTTCATTGCCACTTGCATTCAATATATCATGACGTTCGCGAACTTGGCTCTTCGCGAAATTCGCGAAAATTTCAAGTACGAACTAGACTTGGACTTTGTCAACACTGACATATTAGGTGATCCTATATATTCGGAAATAAATGTTATGACCTTTGACCCTAATTTCACTAGAAAAGACAGTGTCTGATGAATTAGTTGTTATTTCATGAAAAGATGAACTTGACATGGACTAAACATGTGCAAAATGTGGGGGTGAAAGGGCGTGTTTTTCTTGAGCTATTGCAAAGAAAGACATATCTCCCGACATTGAAGCTAAGCGTGAATTTCAACCAGGTCTTTGGACGTAATCCCGACTTCCAATAAAAATATCAATCACATGAACGATAGCCCAAAGTTCCATCTACAACATATTAAAATTTGGGAGAAATTTACTGAAGGGAAAATTAGCTAGTGCCCGATAAAGACAGTCATGTCATTTTTCATTTCCAGAAAAAATGTACTCCCATAGAGATAATACCTCATTTGCACAGCCAAAATGGCGTCCGACCAAAGCGTCGTTATTTAACAAAATGATCCATCTATCGAGGTCCATGTGTGTGCAAAATATGACGGTGATACCATATACACTAATGAGATTACAGAATGAAGTATATTTGACCTTTGACCCCACTTTACACAGCCAAGATGGCATCTGAGCAAAAAGTGATTATTTTATGAAATGATTCTTGTAACATAGTCTTTGCGTGTGCAAAATATGGGAAAGATAGGACATGTATTCACCAAGATACAGGATGAAACATTTATGACCTTTGACCCTAATTTACATACCCAAGATGGTGTCCGATCAAGTAGTTGTTATTTTATGAAATAATGTACGTGACATGTACTAAACATGTGCAAAATATGGGATTGATAGCTATTGTTGTTGTTCATCTTTTGCACAGAAAGTAGTAGAAAGAAAGAAAAATAAAGAAAAAAATTATGTTATTTTATAGAAATTTGAAGGAGAAGCATAAGAAAAGATTCTTGCAACATGTTCTTTACGTGTGCAAAATGTGGGAAAGGTAAATGTAGGACGTGTATTTACCAAGATACAGGATTAAACACTTTTGACTTTTGACCCTCATTTACCTACCCAAGATGGTGTCGGAGGAAGTAATTGTTATCTTATGAAAAGATGTTCGTGACATGAACTAAACATGTGCAAAATATGGGGTTGATAGCCATTGTTGTTGATCTATTGCACAGAAAGTGGAAGAAAGAAAGAAAAATAAAGAAAAAGTTAAGGTATTGTATAGAAATTTGAAGGAGAAGCATAAAAAAATCAGAAAAAGATAAAGTTAGGGAGGGAGAATAAGACTAACTAAAGAAAAAGAAAAAAAAAAGGTGTTTTTTTTTTTTAACAGCAAAAAGCAGGGGTGAGCCTCGAACCTGGGACCTATAGATTAAAAGTCGGATGCGCTATCCACTGAGCTATTTCATCCCCCATAGGCTCTGTGTATTAAGCAAAATGACGCTACATCAAAGCCAAGTGCCAATTTTAACCAAGTTTTTGGACGTGATCCCGACGTCGTAAGAAAAAATAAAGGGTATATGACGATAGACCAAAGTCTCAGCTACAACATATTAAAATCTGGGAGAAATTCACTCGAGGATAAGTGAGCTAGGGCTCGAAAAAGATAGTCATATCAATTTTCATTTCCAGAAAAACTGCACTTCAATAGAGATAGCACGTAAACTGGTCAAATTTGACAAGGTTACTTTCAATCCATTTTTGCGAGGTGATGCCGTCATCCAATCAAAGTAAAATAACACATTTATGTAAGAGCAGTTAATAAGCTACAATTAACATACTGAAATCTGGGTGAAAATCGACAAAGGATACGTGAGATACGCTCGAGTGAACTTGAAATTTGATGACGTCATTTTGAATTTGAATTTTTGTATTTTATTAAGAAGTTTGATATCTTTTCATGATTTTTCCGGCATCGTCAACCCAAACAACTCATCAGCTTTCAGAATATGTAAAAAAAATGGGGGAACGAATAAGATCGGCTTTAAAATTGGCGTTTTTTTGGCATAGTTGCACTGTATTATCGCCATTGACGCGCGCGCGGATTTTCAAATTTGACGGGCCCGTATGACGTCTTATTGAGTCGGATTGACTTGAAACTTGGTAGAATTATTTCTTGACATTTCAGACATTCGATCCGTGTTAAAAAACGGGAAATTTCTATTGCATGTGAGCTGTGCGTGCGTATGTGCGCGCGCGCGTACGCCTCCGTCCATTTTTTTTCAATTTTTTGAAAAATGCTTCAAATGATCTGTTAAAATGTGTGCAAAAATATTTTGAGCTTGATTGGAGCATGTCAACATTTCAACATGCGCGTACGCGTACGTTTTAAGCGTAGAGATGAATTTTGAGAATATGAGTAGAATTAAAGAGCTTAAAGGGTGTGTACAGTTCTGGTCGAGGTGTAGATTTAGCTTTTAACATTTTGCGAGATATTGAGAAACCACTCTATGAGATGTAAGGGGAAATGCAGTTCTAAGGGGCATCAAAAGTTTATTCGATGAAAATCGGTTTTGAAATGGCTGAGATATCCAAAAACAAGGTGAAACAAAGAGATCCTAATAAAGTTGTGGCATGTCGCCTTTTATTATTAGCACTTTTTTGGATATCTCAGCCATTTGAAAACCAATTTTCATCAAATACACGTTGAATCCTTCTTAAAATTACATGCTCTTTCATATTTCATAAGAGGCTTTTCATTATCTTACTTAGGAATGTTCAAAACATGAATCCCTACCTCAACCATGTCAACCAGTACTGTACAGTCCCTTTAACTTGAACTATATGAGACGTAAATTTCATTGAGAAATTCCATTCCATTAATGAGATATGAATGAAAATGTGATTTCATATAATGACATCATAGTGACGTCACATTCCCTGTTGGATATTTCCGTCTCGAATCAGGTGCTCAGGATGAGTTGTCCGTCCCATTTATTTTTGGATATCTGTGCGCTGATAAATGAGGGCAGTTCTTTATTTTTCAATCTTAAATTTTAGGAAGCCGCTACGCTCTTCCAATCATAATTTGAGATTTGAGTGGTGCCATCACCATCTCTTGTCAGAGGACTGCACAGTGTTGCGACGCAAAAACGTTAAGATTATTTTCTTCAGGATCAGTATCCCATACAACATCAATAGGTGTTCAGTTTCCCTAGTCATTTGCGCTTTCAGTAAAGAAACGGTTTCGTTTGATAAAAAGAGAATAAAAAAGATAAGAAAAAACCTTCAGCTGAATTGTCTTCACCTACTCTGATAAGATACTGTCATTAAAGGACTTTAATGATCGAATTTAGTTAAGTGCCCCTAGAATACTGGTCTGACCTGGATTGAGAAATTCGATTCCCTGGAAGCTTCGGCCATTGCTTCCTTCACTGAATAAGCAGACGCTGTCTTGTCAAGGGAGAGCAGGCATACACCAATTTCAGCAGGAGGAGAATCATATCGCTTGCCAGCTGGAAAGTTATATAATTGACCATGAAAGGTGACGAGGTGGCTCAGTCGGTAGCGTATGGCTTGCGGTCTAAAGACGTGTGTTCCGGCGCGGGTTCGAATCCCACTTATCTCAAGTCTAGCTGAGCAATGGTGTGAGTTGTCATTCGTTACCGTCCCCTCTAGTAGAGGCACAACACTTTGCACCTCATCACTTGGATATAAAAAGTGGAAGTCCCTTATGTGAAAGAATCACAAACCCATACACATGAAAAGATCCCGAATCGGCATTCCGTTATCTGAAAACTCAAGAGGCATAAACCGGTAAAGTGGTCCACCCCAAGTACATACAACTGATCAGCCAGTTGCATACGGGCTTCAGCTATCCAGCTATCTCATCAGAAGGAAAAACGAAGACAAAATAAGATTAGGCGTGTTTATTAACCTCTTTGCCGTTACATCCTGATTCGGCACCTTGGAATAGGATGGCGGCCGTATTTAAGCATGTATATATATGTATATATTGAAACAAAGAAAGGAAAAACTGACTAGAAACAATTGATAAATAGTAAAAACTTTGAGCAAAGAAAATGAGAAAAGAAAACGAAACCGATGGAAGCCCGTTTCTGTGCTCAAAGATGTCAATATATATATATAATATATATATGTGTATATATATATATCTTTAATATAATATTTTTCATTTATTTGTCATAATCATTATTGATATGTAGGGGGATGGAACCGCTCTTGGCCCTAATTGACCTTGAAGGAGTATGGAAGAGATGACAAATGGGACAAAATAGGGGTACCAGTGAATTGCAGTTGAATGCTCACAGACGCCATTTCGAAAAATGCCCAAAATGCCTGATTTGACCCTTATTTGACCTTGAAAGTGACCTTGAGAGATGATAGTGACCTTGAATTGCAGAAATGATATTTAGAGTCACATTTTCTAACCCCGTAAAATCTTATACATGGGATTCATAACATTAATCAACCTTTTCAATGTATAACTGCAGTTGACCTTTAACCCAGATGGCGGCCATATTGGATTTCACCAATATGGCGGCCCCAAGGGTTTTTGGTCTTGGCGCCCATCAAAAATCGAAAGAGTATGGTACAAGGGGCCTATGAGCCAAATTTGGTGCTTTTGGAAGAATCTGAACCAAACAACCCATTTTGAGCCCTTAGGCCCCCAACTATCATCTTCATCCGGGTAGATAATATTTTGGTCGTAACGGAAATCCTGGTGCTCGTGTGCGTCCTCTAACTCATAGTATCCAATAATAAGAAGCTTCAAATGAAAGCACTTGTATTTCAGCCACCATCGGTTTCGCCAAGCCGGAACTGATCTAGTAATGAAAAATAAGATCAGCACACTTGCAGAAATGTAAACGGTCAGGTTTGGCCCACACGCCAGATCAGGGTTAAATTCCAAAATTGATTTTCCAACGAATTCAGAGACAAATCGCAGGGAACAAACACTTGTCTCGGGGTTTGATAAGGTCTGATTGCCTTGACCAAGGAATTTTCTAAACCAAGAAAGTTTGCAAGTACAGGAAAGATGATTCTGAGAAATATCAAAATATTTAATTGGAAGAAAGGTGTTTTCTTCTAGGCCTGTGAAAGCATTTTGATATAAAGAGCCCATGAAGAATTTCTTGTTTTGCCTGAACAAATTCTTATTAACGTTTCCGCTCAATTTATTTGTACCCAAGTGCAAATAGCGCAGAGAAGTTAAATACTGAAAGTGTTCAAAAGTAACAGAAATGATATTGTTCTTATCAAGGAATAACTTCTCGAGAGACGATATATTGGCGAATAATTGCTCGGGAAAGCTAGTGAGTCCGCAGTTTGTTAGATGCAATTCTGTCAACCTGAAGAGACCATCGAAAGTACCTGGATATAGAGTGCTGAGGGGGTTTCTGTCCAAGTGAAGTACTTCGAGATGGGACAATATAGCCAGTACTGGACCAGTATTTATTACCAGTTTGTATCCAGTGAGCTCACAGTCGTTTAAGTTCAGTTTCTGAAGTAAGGTTAGCCCGTCAAATGACTGACCTCCTATTCCAAATCTGTTATGGGAAAGATCAAGAAATGACAACCTCTTAAGATATTTAAATGGGGCCATTGAACCAGTGCGAAATCCCAGATAATTCAAATCTAAGCGTTCCAGATTGTCCAAGCCTTTAAAAGCGTTGGAGAGTATTTGGCTAATGGGGTTTGACGTTAACATGAGATAGGTCAAGTTCGACAGAAAGGAAAATGGAGCGGATGATAACGAAAATATGTGATTTCTTTACATGTCTAAGGTCCTTGGGTGGCAAACCCGAAAAAAACTTCGAGGAATCTGCTCAATTTGATTCAATGATAAATCTAACAAGGTCAAATGTTCGAGCTTTGCCGAAAGTTGAAAGTCCAACCGAAAAAGCTTATTGTTGGACAATACCAGCTTCTGCAGATTTGGAACATGTTGCAGCGCTGGTTCCGCGATAGTATTCAGGAAAGTCCCGCCCAGGTCCAGTATTTGTAGGGACTGTAAACCTTCAAATGTGCGATTTTGTAAACTTCTTATTCTACATGATCTAAGATGTAGTGACAATGAAATACTGAATCTATAAAACACTCCTGATGATAGAGACGATATTCTGTTTACTAAGGGAGGAACTTGGAGAGAGGTGTTGAATCGGAAACCGCGGATCCGGACAATATCTTGCTGCTTTGAAGGTTCAGATACTCCAGTGAATCCATGCCAAGAAATGAATCTAACGTCAAGTTTTCTATGTTGTTTCTGTCCAGTTCAAGACCAACTACATGCTTCAAACGCTGAAACACGCGATACGGAATATGTGTTATGTTTTTATACATCTTAAGTCGGTAGATGTTTGTTAACGGTGTAAAGTCACCTACGCTAATTCTTTTGATGTTATTCCCCGCGAGGTAAAATTTATAGATCCTCGTAAGGAGACGTCCTGTGAGGTAAAATTGGTTCCCTGAATTTGCGTCGAAGCTCACCTTTGAAGTGGAGGGAAGCTGGTTCAGTAATGTAAGGGGGGTTGAGGCGAGATTATTATGTGAAAAAACGACAAAAAAGAGGTTCGGATTCATTGAAAACATGTCTGCATCTAGGTTGATGAGATTGTTGTAACCCAACATTATCTGTTCGAGGCTTTGAAGTGGATAAAAAGTTTCCTTTATAATATGCTTCAGCCGGTTTCTCAACAATTATAATTTCGTTACTGCATGTAAATCAAGGAATGACGTATTGGTAAGGGCTTCTAGTTTGTTGAGAGTCAGATCAAGAATCGTTACATCTGGTGGTAGATAAGACGGAACTTCCCGAAGGCAGCGATTGCCACACCTTGCCACAAACTGCTGGCCTTCGTGCCAGAACGTGCAGGGATAATTGGATGGATGACTGGCGGATTCTCTGGTCAATGAGCGGGAGTCTTGACTCACAGACGCAGGGCTACAGGCGCAGGGGAGAAGGATTGCGATTATCCTTGCCAGAAATAGGGAATTCATGGTGAAGGTTCTCGCGCCCGGGCACCTCGTGACGTCTTTGCGGATTATGTAATACAAGCCGTAGACAATGGGTTGTTGGCGTCTATACAAAACGTCCCTTTAACAGGTCAGCCTGAAAATGTTGCTGTTGATAAAAAAGATAGTTGTAGATCTATGCTGAATTGAAGTGAATACATGTCAATGAACTATTACGTGTATGTATATATATCTTTTATAAGTAATAGAGAGAGCTGTTTTTTTTGTAGAGCTATCTCCTCCGAAGCCGTCGGCTCCGGTCCCCCCAGACCGGTGCCGTCGGCAGTAGGGGGGTCTCTTCTATTCGGTCGTCCGGGTTTCGGCCGCGCTCCTCCTCCGTGTCGACGTCGAGAGCGGCACAAAAAAACAAAGAACAAACAACAACATGCAGCGATTGCGCTGGACTCCTGCTTAGTACATCACCCAGTTATTCGCCAGCAGAGACAATGGGATACAGCAGATAATAGGGTGCCGCGAACGCTCTATCATCTTATGTGGACATCGACACACAGTACACTACAATGCACACATAATACACACACGAGCGCCCAGCTGATTGCTCAAAGAGAGCGTGGCGCGGTAGGGTTCATGATGATTGTATTCACGGGTGCTTGCCTATTCGCCATGATAAGGCCCAAATGAAAGCTGCGGTTGCTGTATTTTATCGTATTTTAGCACAAGTGCAAGGTCCTGTGCAGCTCGGGTAAGTCATTGAGTTTGCTCTCAAATCGGGTGTCATTGTACTCAGACTGTTTAGGATGACTAAATGTCTACTTTACTTGGACATGTTCCAGAGCTACCAAGTCTCACGCATTCTGCGTGAGACTCAAGCATTTAGGGGCAATCTCACGATCTCACGCATGACACCCATTTTTCTCACGCATCGGGCCAAGTCTGCAACTTGGGCCTATAATAATGAGCATAGCTCAAAAGATTAAAGTGATAGTTGAAAATGAAGGTATATTTCCCTTTTGTCTTTCAAAATAAGTAAAAAAATAGTCACTTAAGTATGCACCTGATCGCACCATTAAGAGCTAAAAATTGAAAAAGCTCCCTACCGTGGGAGGCCACAGGGGGGAAAAACCCCTCCCACATCCTCGCTCGTGCGCACATTCGCATGCCGAGATGCCGAGTCATGACAATCTCACTCATATTTTGTTTTTGAACTTGACATCCCTGATGTTCGCGTCAGTCGTTGCCCTTCTATATCAGGGATTGCATGCGCCGCTGCGCTGTATCAAATCAATGCATATAACACACGAGTCCATTCATGCTGCAGAATGAGCAGCTTAAACCCCGGTCACACAGGCACAGCGCTTTACGGCTTAATCACGGCCAAAACACGTCATAAAGTGGTCTCCCGTGAAGCAGACGATGTTGATCGCGTTGATGTCGAGTTTATAAGACGATCTACGGTCGATTTATAGACGTTGCAGGACGCGGGGGAAAATCTGAACGGCGTCGGACGCGACAAAAAGTTTTCAACTGCCCAAAATTTTATTCCGCGGACAACCACGGGCGGCACACGTGGTAAAGACGTGCAACACACGTGAAACACACGTGATAATCCGTGTTCCGGCAGTGCTTAAAACTTGGGGAGACGCGGTAAAGACGCGAAAGTTTAGCGATCTGTCACGGGCAGGAGCACGGTCATCTGACACGTGTTACGCGTTGGTATCACGGGAAATAGCGTGTTTAGCGGCTTATCGCTGGCAAATAGATTTTTCCGCGTACACACACATGGCTGGACGTGGTTAGCCGTGCTTAGGCAGTGCTTCAGCAATGGAACAGCCGCCAACGGCCATACCCCGTACAAACCACGGCCAAACCAAAATTGACCAAAAAATTACCAGTTACGACCACGTCCACCAGATTTTCATAACTTTTTGTATGTGATTTGGACGTGGAGTGCTGTGTGACCGGGGCTTTAGGGCAGCCGGCCAGAATGTCGCGATAATCCTATAAATTTGTGCATGCATGACGGATCCAAGTGTCGGAATCATATCGAACTTCAACAAATCCAGAGGCTGCCTCCCTAAATTTAGGATAATGTAATGTCAGAATTAGCTCAAAGTGACGGGCATAGTAAATTGCTGTGTTGGCCATTCACGTGTTTTGTCTGTTCTACATGTTATGACACTCGCGAGAGTTGACTCGATGACTCGCTTGCTTGGACTACACAGTACGCTCCTAAAAACAGACTTGGAAAAAAAGGGGTGGGGGATAGAGCTACTGTATACATCGGTTGTGTAAATGCAATGTGACGAGATGAAGGAATGTGCCTTGAAACGTTACAATAAATTCCAAGAAAATAACGCTCTCCGGAAATTTGCCTATCCATAGCTCTCGATCACTTTCTCACTATCTCCCTCAATTTCTGTCTTTGTATTGGTTGAACTGAGCAGTGGAATTATAGCGAGTGTACTTTTCATGGGAAAAGCACAACAACAACATCAACAAACACTAGAATTTAATGACGTATGCCTACTCGGCACAAGATCACGTACAATGTATATGTGATTGCAGTGAAGCAGTTTTGCACAGGATTGTTTAAAGAAAACCCTTTTATTCAAGAGTAGAGCAACCTTTACCTGATGAAAAAGAAAGATATTTACAATCCCTCCATGATTCAGCCCTACAATCAAGCAATATATATATATATATATATATATATATATATATATATATAAATAAATATATATATATATATATATATATATATATATATATATATATATATACAATTATACGTATACATATATTACAATGTCCAAAAACCTAAATGGCTCTACTCGGCCCCCCCCCCCCCCCATGCATGATAAAAAGCCTCCTGAGCGGAAGAGGCACTATATGTAACGGATGGATTTTTTTAGTGTTTAAAAATAAATGTGTCAAAAGCTATTTGAACCTCTCATCAAGTGAAGAGTGCCTTTTACATAAATGAAATAAAACAGATATTCACAATCCGTGACGAATTAACTTTTTTCCTTCCCCGTTTTTCTTCCTTATATTAATGCGTCCAAGAATCTAATGACTATGATCTCCCTCCCCCCCAAATGTTGATAACAACATATAATAACAATAAAAGTGATAATGATAAAAATCACAATATAGAGAGATTGATAATAATGATAATAAACAATCTGAAGCACATATACATGGGTGGATCTATGATCCATCACACAAAGTTGGGTGGAAAAAACAAGCAAAAAGGTGAAAGCAAACGAAGGCAAAAATATTTGATTTTTTTTTCTATTCTAATGCGTAGGGTAAGAAATATGACTGGAAAAAAAAAAAAAAAAAAAACATACTGTACGAGGCCCTGAGAGCCGTGGATTTCCGCAGGTGCCTGTAATACGATGGATGCACATGCGCGGGGATGGGTGAGAGTAATTTCAAAGTAAAAATCTCATTTCGACGGGAAGAATCTTTTGGCAGAATTTTCTCGGAATGTTGATATATCAAAGCGTTTTCAGTAGTTTCTCCCCGAACTTGTCTCTGTGTGTGTGTGTGTGTGAGCGGGGAGGTGAGGGAAATATCTTCAATGGATGCTGCTAACCCCTCCAAACTCAAATTCTGTAGTTAAGTGGTGGGTAGACGAGAGGAGCACAATTTTATGAAGGAATGAGAAAATGTGTGTTTTACTTCATCCATAAAAATGTGGAAAATCAAATACAAAGACTAGAAAATAAAAGCCATCTGACCCGTGGATTTCCACGGGTGCTGCTAGTATACATGTAATAGGCCTATATAGATATATATGTATAGAAATATGATATATATATATATATATATATATATATATATATATATATTATAGATATGTATATAGTGCGAGAAGATAAGAGCATTCGCGGACGTAGCTAGTGATCAACGTATGTCGTTTATTCAAGCTTTCGGTCTTTTGAAGATCTTATCATTGCTACATATAGCAATATGTGTATTATTGAAGTCATAGGCCTATCAGCTGTAAGAAAAAAATCAAACTATCAAAACTTTGTTTTGAAACTATTTTCTGGTTGAAATTGTTCATGTGATATTCTCTATTGTGGAAACAATGTTTTGGTTTATACTGCGTAAAATCTCATCATTGATTGGTACGTATTAAAGCAACCAATGTTATTCAATGTAAAGAAATAACTGCCACCCCTTTCGAAGCACAATATAGCCAAGATTTCAACGCAGATCGTTTTTTAGTGTGATATGACAGTTTCCTAAAGAACTTGCGAATGCATAAACTCCCAGTCTTTCTCATTTTCTGTGAAATTCATTGTCCTGTTTGTTCGGTCAACTTCACCCCCACCCGTAATCTCAGTAAATTTGAACACGAGGTGGAATTGCAATTGACTTTTGATTTCTTTTTATGTCTACATGCATCAAAAAAATATCCCGTCATGGTTGACAAATGTACTGTTTTTCAAATTACTATCTAGTATGTTTGAGGCCGGGACAATTATTCAATGCTCTATTTGGATGAAGCTTCTTGCATGAAGCTTCGCATTATTCTATCAATTAAAATGTAACAGCACTCCATGTTCAACTTTGCTTCTATGGGTTAAATCTGGATTGGTAAAATTCGGAATCAATTATGACATCACTGCACGGAATTTTATATGCAGCCATCTGAAAACATTGCCTTAGATTCTAATTCATGAAGAGCTGAGTAATAACTTAGCATATTATAAAAGCCTACTTAATCCCCAAACAATACAATTTATGTGCGATTTTGATAAAATTTGGATCATAATGTCTAGTTGATTCTATTCCCATTCATGAAAGTACTCTTGAAAGCGAGGTTAGATATTGATATCATTTGATGTATACGTGACTTATTTGTACGGCATAGAGGCACTTTCAAAGATCTGGGTCCTGTTTTATCAAGAGATATAATCGATTATAAATTTCCTTACCACACAGGCTGCCATAGACTTACCACAGAAATCAACTATATAATCGATTATATCTCTTCATAAAACAGGGCCCTGATTGTGATTGAAAGAAATCTCAGTATATTTCATGACACATAGGCATGACGTTGTGTGCAGAAGGTACACCACTTTTCTCGCTTGATAAAACAAACACTTGTACCTTCAAGCAACAAGCTTTCCAGTTTGAGATTGTCGATAAATAATCGCTATCATGACAGAGACTGCCAACTGGCACATTGCTTAATCAGACCAGTAGAATGAGTTTACTTTGTGCGTAGCGTTTTGGATCATGTGATATTGTCATTTTTATATGGCAATTCCATAACATGTTAAAGTTGGCTGTAACAAATGGAGAACACAAAATATATAACAGAAAGGGGAATGAGCTAGGAAAATAGAAGTGATAGATATTGTAAATTTTGCATGTTTTTTTTCCAGATTTCCTATTCATGTATTTACGCATCTGCTACAAAAGTTCGTGAACAAAATATCCTGACAAATATATCATTATTGGGGAATGGATTTTTATTGAACCTAACATCATTGTATTACACATCAGATCACATAAGTCTCTTGTTTCCTGATGTTACCTAAAAATGTCAAAAATGTTTTTAATGTGATGGATCACAATATGCTGTCATTGAACTATAGAGGGTCTCTGTCAATTTTGTTGGGGCACCTCTCCCATTACTTTATACAGGTGAGTGCGTCCGTTATGTGGAACTCCGTCATTTTTCATGAAATACCAGTTTATGGCACAATGTCATGCAGTATCCATTTTGTCATATTATACATACATATTTCAGGTTTGGAAGTGTTATTGTTAGATTGTATAATGTTATTCTAAAGATGGATAATTTGGTGTTAGGAGTACGGTTTACATTTGGCTTGATGCAACACCTAGTATGTATAGTACGCACGTCAGTGCCACAGTCGTAATGTGTGTGAATTAGCCTGCGGATATGTGTGTTGTGTATAGGCGCATTGAGTCACTGCGGTCGTAGGCTTGTGCGTATGATATACTGCAGTACGTAAAGACTGTAGGCCTAAGTGGGGTTGGAGTACACGGTCAATTCAAGATACGTTGGATAAGCGTAGTGAGTCAGTGTGCTATGAGTAAAGAAAGAATGCTTAGTGTGATAGGAAAAATGGATGGTTTTTATTGACTATTGTTTAATTATGCAACTATGTAATATGATTTTGGTAACGTGGAAGAGTCTAAAGATAGAGTCAGAGATGTACAGTGCAGGTACGTGTAGGCCCTATAATTTTGTGGGTTTTCAGAGATGTACAGTACAGTGTAAGAGCAATGTTGTGGGTTTATAATGTAATACCACTGAAGTTGTAAGAGGGAATATTATTCCTTTTGCTTCCCCTAATAGAGTAAGATTCTGTATTAATAGGAGGGACCAGGGTATTTTGTAAATGTGCTGTCTAGTAAGAGAGTTAAGTAGCTATCTGAGTATCGATCATAATAGTTTGGGCACACACAAGGGTGGAGTTAAGAATACAGGTGTAATGCACTGCCGTTACCATCATTTAAGGTTTGTCAGGCTGAGACATTGTGTAGATTTGCATGTGTTTTTTATAGTTGGTATACCCTGTGATCTAAAGTTGCATGATCCGCAGTAGTTTGGTATAATGTAATTTTTCAGCATTATCATACCGCCGTCCTACCTTGCTGACATTCCAGATTTGATGTAGTAGAACCTATATGGATCAGATGTGTGATTGTAATTGTTTTAAGCAATAGTTGATTTGATTGTGACGAAGTGACTTTTATGTGTTAGGAATGGTTGGTTGAAGAGAGGATTTGTCTGTATGATATCGCGTGACTTTTATTAAAGAGCAAAATGTGGTTAAAGAAAGGTTATGTGAAAGTGCTAATAATAGATGCATTTACGTTTGGGCAAAACTGTTCAGCAATTTGGAATTACTGAAGAGAGAACTGCTGTCTCATGTGTTTTTATTATTATTGACATTCAACCAAAATAGCATAGTTTGAGTCAGATCTTTGTTGGATTCTAAAACAAAACAGGTATTATTCTTTTCACAAATAATGATGAATGAGATATGTTTTGTATATTTTATATGCAAGGACTGGTAGTCACAGATGTAAAAAGCCTTTATCCTACTACATGTATATGGGGTCTGACATTACATTAACAGAGTGGACATGACACTGGCTGCTTGTCATGAAGTGTGGAGAGTATGATTTTATTTCGTAGAGTGAGCCTTCTATGTGAATAGGCATTACAGTGTTGTAACATACAAAATGT
Source organism: Diadema antillarum (assembly GCF_040938485.1). Taxonomy (NCBI): domain Eukaryota; kingdom Metazoa; phylum Echinodermata; class Echinoidea; order Diadematoida; family Diadematidae; genus Diadema; species Diadema antillarum. Next base: position 633,263 of record NW_027271031.1, on the reverse strand, counting down.
ATAAGTTTCAAAAAGCAGATATTGTTGTAACACATTTACAATGTATCAGATGGTTCCACAATACAACATTTGTATTCAGCCATTTACAGTCTGTTTAATGCATTATAAATGGTTTTGAAAAGTCATGATTAGTGAAACAACAGAGAGAAAGAGAGAGTTAACTTTATGACACATACAGCTGATGACGGCAGATGCTTTCACTAGTTATGATACTATTATTGATACTCTCCTGTGGATTTACATGGCTTAAAGGATGATAACTCACTTGGTATTTGTGTGTTATTATGACTAAGATGGTTTTGGTGTTAAACATGTACGGATTTCGTGATATCGTACACTACAGTGTTCCGAGAGTTAGTGTGTTTCAAGTGCATTTCAAGGCATGTATTTGTGTTGGACAAAGATGTTTGTTCGTAATGATATTATCATTACATACGTACAATCGTATTAATAAAGACCTCTCCCATTACTTTATACAGGCAGATCCGTCTCCCACTCGGTCATCTTTCATGGTGCCTCGTGTTCGCCCCTTACCCACTGGATTGCCATAAGAACCCCGCAACAGAACCAGTAGGGCGTACTCACACACCTAGCACCCCATCACACTTCTAGTAAATCATCCAGTTCAACACACATACACCCACACCCCGCAATAATCCCCCGAGAGGACCTCACCTCCCCCACTACATTAACTTTTAGGAAAAAACTACAAGTTTAATGGGTTAAATTTTATGCAAAGAGAAAAAAAAATACATTGAAATTTTGCACTGTAACAGTGAAAAAGAAATAAAGACAATTTTCTAGAGGGTATACGTTGAAAGTGTGATCTGAAAAGGATCAGTTGAAAAAAGGATTGGTTGAGACTTGAATTCACCCTGATTTAAGAAAACAGGTGTTGCATAGGCATAAAATCTAATAATATTTTTATGTGGTAAATGGGATATTAATATCCCTGCATGTACAACTTCTAGAATCTTCGTCTATTTTTGATTCAAGAAGATCTTCTGACTTTAGTAACTTAGCATTCTAGAAAAAGGGCATGGGATAACATAATTTGATTGGCAATGCAATCGATATTTGAGGTATTTCTTAATTGAATTGCGAAAGGATCTCTGACATAGACCAACATAATAAGTCCAAGCAACGAACCTGTGTCAAAAGAGATCCTTTGACCAGCACATTATGTGAAGCTGTGTTTGACAATGAATCCTACTTATGAACTTTGGATTTTAAAAGAAAATAAAACATGAAGTAAATTGACATTATGGCTGTTACAATCTTCGTGGTGAAAGTTGACCGCTTGAGATATATTGCAGTTGCATGATTGTATTTGTATTACTTGACATCTTCAGTACCATATACCTTAATTTGCTTCCGTTTGAGTCAATTCGGAACTTTTCTATTGAAAAGAATCGTTTAGAGACGAAAGGTATTTTATCGGGCATGTCCTGGACCAACAAGCCACTCTTAACCCATTTACCATGCTTCTCCTCTCCTGTTCCTGCTCCTGTTCCGCCTTCTTCCTTTCGTATTCAATAGACGTCGAACTTTCAGGAACATCCAGCACTTCTTAACCATGGCAAACTTGATTCAAATCTCAAGACGAGTGAATTATATCTACATGCCTAGATTTGCATTCTGCATGTGAACTGTCCAGCTCAGGATCATTCGCTAACGCTCCCCTTCAATGTAGTATTGAATTTAACTTTTTGGTCGAAATTGCAATTATCCATTTGTCAGAAACTTTAAAAAATGACTTAAAGATGACCTTTTTTATTTGCTGTATTTGTTTACTTATTTTGGACACATAAAATAAACCTTTATTTACTGTTTTAATATAAGATTACATTTGGAAAACACAGCACATTGCTGCGAATGACTACCAAAGAAGGTAATAGGTATTCATGTATACAAAAAGCTTGTGTTCTTCTGTGTAGTATTGTACTATGTGTAGTATCTTAACACATATTTGCATTTCCTGAATGTCAGCGGCATGTATTGGTTAATTTTCTGATTAGCTATTCCTTCGATGTTGCTTGTCTTTGGGTTATGCTCACCCTACGAAGACATGAATATGAAATAAAATAGAATAGATAGATATCATATACAACTGGCATCATGACCTGGGTTGATGGGTACACTATAGCTTCTCGATCATTGTTGATGATACCTCTGATTATGCATATTCTACTCTAATCGAAACCTGCAAGTTCTTGTGATACAATCAATGCCGAATTAAAAATTGTGTTAAAGTGGATAATGGCAAATGAATTACTTGTCATTATTTAAGGCATAATTTACCATTTGCAGATGAAACAAAAACCCAGCGTTAGTGCTTTTAAATACTTCTGAAATGTGAGTTACGGATAGAAACAACCACCGTATAAATTTGCATAGGGTAAAATCGATCTCAAGTGTTGCTAAAAATACAAAATGTGAACAATGGTTATGATAAAAATGTTCCCAGACTAAACAGATACCGTTTATTGAGAAAAATACAGATATCTCCTTATATTTCAGGCGTTATTGCGCAAATTTATATGATAGGATGTTTTGTGGTACGACAGACCGACATATATGCATTAAATGTCATATCTTGAAAATTGTTTAAGTCATTTCTCCCAAAGGTAAACAGGACCTTGAAATTAGCCTTTAGAAAAATCAATGATTTTTCGTATACAATTGATGTTCTAAAGAACGGTGTGGATTTGAATCCAAGTTGAATCCGTATGATTTCTTGGTCTGTATAATTATGTCGGCTACGAGTCAACAAAGTTCATGTTGACTTTCTGCGTAAACTATTCTAGAAAGGTAGGTGTTGTGTACAAGTTAAAAAGCACTTTTCCACGCACAATTTGCACACATTTTATTCCACATTCTCTTTGCCTGCAATAGGTTACGAGTTTCTGGCATGGGGAATTTGGTGTAAAATAAGGCTGAAATCTATGTTTTTGATACAACAAAGAGAAAACCAAATAATACATTTTGCAACATTTCTTGGACACCAACGCTTTATTTTTTTCCAGTAGAATAGTACAGGTACAAAATTTGCAATATCTCACCATTGAATCATCTAGGTTGAATTATGTATCACTAAAATAAATAATGTCCCTGGTATGATTCTATAGCTGTTCATTAAGAATAGTGAAATATATAAATCACTATCCTACGAACTGTATTTGCACAGAAAGAATAACTTCCACATAAATGGTGTGAACAGAGAATTAATCTAACCACCTCTCCTAATTCATTTAAGCATAAACTCAAAATCATTTTTCTATATGCATGATATGTGGCGATTTTTCTAATTCTTGCTGGGCTTTGTATGCACATAATAGGGTCTAGACTTAGCTCTGCTTTGCTGTTTATGTCTAGCTTTCTCGCGTGACCACGTCACCCTTTCGTATTTCAAAGTAAGCGACGTCCATTTTTCTTCTCTCATAAAAATTATTCTTAACGTATGTGTTATCCATTTTCATAATTTGCCATGCTTCAAACTGTAAATTTTAGGTAAAAATTCATTTCCAATCAGCTTGTCTGAGTTTATGCACGACAAGAAATGCTCCTATGTAAATTCCTCATTTTTGTTCAATTTTATAATGCTTTTAAGTTTTAAAATGTGGACTGTGGAACAATAATTAAAGGGACAAAAATCAAAATCTCTTTTTACATTGCGTGTGAGCATAAATTGATTTATACATCTATGGCCCCCTTTAAACTTGCTGACATATTACAAATACACGAATGCATATATTGCCCGGAGTAAAATTCCAAAATACTTATGTGTGTGTGGAGAACCTAGGATGCAATTATTTTGCATCACCCTTACATTCTATCTGATAGTAAGATACATAAATGATAAACATTTATTTCTATAATATCATTCATTTGCATATTCACTTATTTCCATTTGTTTATGCCTACGTGTATATATATATATATATATATATATATGAAGAGTTTGTTTGCAAAAACCGATAAGTCCATATTTGTCAAATGGAGATATTTGCGATTAAAGGTCAAGAAAAATAAAGAGACTAATAAGAAAATTTTTGCTTCTTTTAACCATAACTTTAAAAATATACCATTATATGTAGTGACCAATATATCATTTAAAAGGCATTATTTTGAACTTTATGACAGAGATCGTACTTCAAAATCTTCAAAAATGGACTTATCGGTTTTTGCAAACAAACCCTTCATATATATATATATATATATATATATGTATTTGCTGGAAAAGGTGGTTTCATGCCTTATACCTCATCTGTTACGTTCTCAACTTGTATTTTTTTAGTTCTTGCCAAGTACATGAATAAGTTGACATAATCACAGGTATATAATAGGGGCTTGGATGCCCACCTCATGCATGCATGCTCCAAAGGCATCAAATATTTTACTTTTCTTGCCTCAAAGGAAGGAAGTCTTAGATATATGCCAGGAAACCTACTGTAATGATAATCATTTTGTTATATTGTAATATCTACATGATTTTAGTTCACATATCTTGACAAGTTTTAAATCCGCGGTATATTTGGAAGACATTTCTTAAGCTTTAACTTTGGCAAAAAGTGGAACATTTAATCATGGTGGATATTTTTTCTCTACAATGCTCAACCCAAAGATATAATTTGATTATACACAAAATATCACATGGGGAATACTGTGAGACCAAAATATTAGCGGCCTTTTTTTCTCAATTGCCACTTGCATTCATTATATCACGAAGACGTTTTGCGTGCGTCTTGTCTGTGCGCGAAATTCGCAAAAATTTCAAGTACGAAAAAAAAAAATCAGTAAGTGTCATTGTGTAAGTTATTTCGCTGAAATAAATTGATAAAGTAATTTCTTCCGAGGTTATCCAAAGAGACCAACACTCACGAGTCATACAGCCCTCAAGTTCATCGTTGGACGCACAAAAAAAAAAAAAAAAAAAAAAACGGTCCATGAGTCATACAGCCCACGAATTCAACACTAGGCAAAAACAGCCCACAGGTTCGTTACTACAAACACAGTGCTTAATGTGTCGTGGGCCTTGTGTGTATAATGTCAAACTCATGGGCTGCATGACTTGTGAACTGTATAACTTGTTGGCTGTAGGACTCAAGGGCTATATACGAATCTTTGACTGTAATACGCGTGAGTGTCGATCTCTTGACGTGCACCCGAATACTCTGCCAAATTCCTAAATTGTAAGATCAAGCATTCCATACCATCCCCGAGTTACTGATTAAACTGTCTAGCTATAGGCCAATCAGAGAGGTAAAAGGCCATTCATTTTCTTGTTTCTCGTTAACGTTTTTGTAAGTCCTTCCCAGAAAAGCATTTGCTGGTATCTTTCCTCGCTCCATTGGAAGTAGGGTTTATTCTTGCTGAGGAACAGTCTTACCAGATAGGGCAGCTGATTGCCGGGAATGTCCTCTCGAAAAACCATGACGACGTTTTCTAGTTGGACGTCATTCATGTGCGCCACAGCCATTTGGAGCGTCATCAGGTAGTTAGCATCATTGACGGAGGTGTTGCTGACGATCACCAGATTCTTAAAGCTGTTCTCAATGACCCGATCGATGGCGTCAAAGCGCATACCTCCCAGGGGCAAATCGTCGTCGCCGCACACGATCCTGTGGCGAAGGAAGTCAGGAAGATGCTCCTGGACAGCTACCAGAAATTCTTCAAGTACCCAATCCTCGTCTTCAATTGGGAAAATAATGTTGAGGTCGTAACGGTAATCCTGACGCTCGCGTGCGTCCTCCAACTCGTAGTATCCAATGATAAGGAGCTTCAAATGAAAACACTTGTAATTCAACCACCATCGGTTTCGCCAAGCCAGAAATGATCCAGCAATAAACAAAAGGATCAGTGTACTTGAAGAAATGTAAATAGACAGGTTTGGTCCACAAACCTTATCAGGGTAAAATTCTAAAATTGATTTCCCCACAAATTCTGATAGAGATTGAGGTGAGCAAACAGTGGTCCGAGCGTTTTTCAGTGTCAGATTTCCTCGGCTAAGAAAACTTCTAAACCAAGAAAGATTGCAAGTGCACAAAAGGTGATTCTGAGATATATCAAAATATTTCATTGGGAGGAACGTATTTTCTTCTATGCCAGTGAAACCGTTTTGATATGAGGAAACCAAGTACAAGTTTGTGTTTTTCCTGAATATGTCCTTTGGTAGGTTTCCGCTCAGTCGGTTTGTTCCCAAATACAAGTAGCGCAGAGAAGTTAAATACCGGAAATGATCGAAAGTAACAGAAAGGATATTGTTCTTGTCGAGGTGTAACTGCTCTAGCGATGATAAATTGGCAAATAATTTCCCGGAAAGGCTAGTAATTCCACATTGTGTAAGATGTAACTGCCTTAGATGGAATAGACCTTCGAATGTATTAGGAAATAGAGTTCCGAGAGGGTTTCTTCCCAACAAAAGTACTTCAAGATGAGACAATGCAGCAAGCACTGGACCTGTATTTATTACCAATTTGTTTCGGGTGAGGTCGGCATAGTTTAAATTTAGTTTACGAAGTGAAGTCAGCCCGCTGAATGACGCTGTTGCTATTCCAAAGCTATTATGAGATAAATCAAGGAATGACAACCTATGAAGATACTTGAAGGGGACTGTCAATTGTTCTAAGAATCCGAGCTTCTGCAGTCTTGGTACATGCTGCAGCACCGGTTCAGCGATAGAAATCAATGAATTTCTAGCCAGGTCTAGTATTTCCAGGGACCATAGGCCCTCAAATGTGTGATTTTGTAAACTTCTTAGCCTACATGACCTGAGGCGCAATGACGTTAATAGGTCCAAACCTTGAAATAGGCGTTCTGACAAGGACGATATTTTGTTTGTTGAGAGATTCAAACTAATTAGGGGAGGAAAATGTAAAGTGGAATTTGTCACGTTTATTTGGAAGCCCTGGATACGGACTATCTTATTGAAAACTAGGTTCAAATGTTCCAGACTATCCATTCCAAGAAACGAATTGAACGACAAGTTTACCAAACTATTTCGATCAAGTTCCAGTCCTCTTATATGCTTTAAGCGGTGAAATGCGCAATACGGAATATACGAGATGTTACTTTTCGATAGTTTTAGCAAGGAGATGTTTGCCACTGCTAATGGGGTAAATTCGTTTTCAAAGATTCGTGTGATGTTTTTCCCTGTAAGGTATAACTTGTTGATGCTTGTAAGAAGACGTCCTGCGAAGTGAAAGTGGCTCTTACAATTTGCATCAAAGTTCACGTTCGGCATAGAGCTGAGCTGGTTCAATGCTTTGAGGGGAATCACCAAGAAATTATTGCGTGAAAGATCAAGAAACCGGAGATTCGGATTCATAGAAAACGTGTCTGCACTTAGCCCTCTGAGACGATTGTAACCGAGAAATAGTTCTTCTAGGCTTGCAAGTGGATAAAGAGCTTCTTTCATGATATACTTCAGCTGGTTTCCCCATAATTTCAGTGTCTTTACGGCTGGTACATCAACGAGTGACCTGTTTGACAGGAATTCGATTTTGTTCTGATTCAGGGCAAGAACTGTTATTTCTGCCGGTAGATGAGATGGGACTTCCCGAAGGCCATGACGGCTACACCTGGCTACAAAGTTTGGACCCTCGTGGAAGAACGTGCAGGGATAACTAGATGAATGCCGCATTAGCATTCCCCACTATAGACCTCGCTAGATTACAAGAAGTGCAAAGAAAATATTGCTATTGCCCAAATAGGTTTGCTGCGTGCCAACGTGAAATCGAAAGATGTATTTTTCTTTCTTATGATTTTGACACTACAACCTCAAATATAAAACGTTAAAGGAAATCAAATTGATCAGAGCAACATCATTCGTAAGACAATCTCCCTTCTGTGTAGTCACGTGCATTGAATATTTACCAAATTTCAGTACCTGGTACTCCAGAAACTATCTCTCTCGGCTGGCACGCTCGCTGCCTTCGCCCTCCTTCCAGGAAAAAGACAGTCCTTCTCCAAGAAGCACCCCCCTCCCGAAAAACAAACAAACTTTAGCGTATCTTTTATCCGGCAAAACCAAAGCCCTTACCCAGTACCATTAAAGACTCCTAGGTCATGGCGCAACTTACAACAGAATGAAGAAAACATAATGCCAGAATTATACCGACACAAGCTATCTAACCCACAAGGTATTTGTACGCAGGTCTTCCATGGGACGTTGTAGAATATTACGGCATATATCCCAGAGTTAATCTGTGTTGAAAGAGAGCCTGTGTGTTAAATATCTTTTCTCATGATATTTCCACAAGGCACTTTGAGTTTATCTACTACATCTATACAAGTCATAAGAAATTCCTACCTTTGCATATCCCTGAATGTAGAATCTTGAAGAAGCAATTCCCTTTGCTACTGAATTCTGAAGTGCATATGATGTATTTGTTGGTCCCCGATGACAATGCTTTCACTTGTATCATTTTTTTTTAAAAATCTGGGTCGCTATGAGAAGGACGTCACTTCTTTACAATATTAGTTGCGGTTTAATAAACCTTATTGGTTCTCACGCATCCAAAGGGACAAAACAATACCATCAATGACCATTCTGAATTGAATAGACCTACTGAGATGGCAACCAGCGAGTTTCATGTGTGCAAAGTATTGTTTCAAATACAGTATCGATCACATGCCTATGTACCGTGTGTCCGTTGTTTATCAATGTTTATCAACGTGGTAGTGCTTTGACATAATATCATATCAACTACTTCACTATGTTTATGAACGTGATTATGCGTTGAAACAATTCTATATCAAATACTTCACTCTCGCTGTTACATTGTACTTTCACATCCTTAAATTTGCATGTATATAAATCTGTATACGAGTTTATGTGCATGTTATTTAATGTGTCAGTTGTGGGATTTAGCATATTATCTTAGATTATGAGTGGATTAGATTGAATTGGATTTCATCTATTTCAACACGGTAAAAGTCTCCGAGCAGTTAAAAAGCCGCTTTTCAGGAAGGCCATGCACACAAGTTTACAAAATACAATTTGAAATGAATAAGTTTAAAACAAGATTAAAAAGAGAGCACCAATTCCATAATGAAAAAAGGTAAACATCTGTTTATTTATTCATTGCGCTTTATTAAAAAACAGGGTAATATCATCTATTCAAAAATTGATCAGAGCAACATCATTCGTAAGACAATCTCCCTTCTTTGTAGTCACGTGCATTGAATATTTACCAAATTTCAGTACCTGGTACTCCAGAAACTATCTCTCTCGGCTGGCACGCTCGCTGCCTTCGCCCTCCTTCCAGGAAAAAGACAGTCCTTCTCCAAGAAGCACCCCCCTCCCGAAAAAACAAACAAACTTTAGCGTATCTTTTATCCGGCAAAACCAAAGCCCTTACCCAGTACCATTAAAGACTCCTAGGTCATGGCGCAACTTACAACAGAATGAAGAAAACATAATGCCAGAATTATACCGACACAAGCTATCTAACCCACAAGGTATTTGTACGCAGGTCTTCCATGGGACGTTGTAGAATATTACGGCATATATCCCAGAGTTAATCTGTGTTGAAAGAGAGCCTGTGTGTTAAATATCTTTTCTCATGATATTTCCACAAGGCACTTTGAGTTTATCTACTACATCTATACAAGTCATAAGAAATTCCTACCTTTGCATCTCCCTGAATGTAGAATCTTGAAGAAGCAATTCCCTTTGCTACTGAATTCTGAAGTGCATATGATGTATTTGTTGGTCCCCGATGACAATGCTTTCACTTGTATCATTTTTTTTTAAAAATCTGGGTCGCTATGAGAAGGACGTCACTTCTTTACAATATTAGTTGCGGTTTCATAAACCTTATTGGTTCTCACGCATCCAAAGGGACAAAACAATACCATCAATGACCATTCTGAATTGAATAGACCTACTGAGATGGCAACCAGCGAGTTTCATGTGTGCAAAGTATTGTTTCAAATACAGTATCGATCACATGCCTATGTACCGTGTGTCCGTTGTTTATCAATGTTTATCAACGTGGTAGTGCTTTGAAATAATATCATATCAACTACTTCACTATGTTTATGAACGTGATTATGCGTTGAAACAATTCTATATCAAATACTTCACTCTCGCTGTTACATTGTACTTTCACATCCTTAAATTTGCATGTATATAAATCTGTATACGAGTTTATGTGCATGTTATTTAATGTGTCAGTTGTGGGATTTAGCATATTATCTTAGATTATGAGTGGATTAGATTGAATTGGATTTCATCTATTTCAACACGGTAAAAGTCTCCGAGCAGTTAAAAAGCCGCTTTTCAGGAAGGCCATGCACACAAGTTTACAAAATACAATTTGAAATGAATAAGTTTAAAACAAGATTAAAAAGAGAGCACCAATTCCATAATGAAAAAAGGTAAACATCTGTTTATTTATTCATTGCGCTTTATTAAAAAACAGGGTAATATCATCAGATCCCAAGGGCTTGATTTTAGAAAGAAGCCTGTATTCGTACAACACGAGAGTACAAAGTGGGAACTCAAGTGATACAAACCTGTGGGTATAAATATCGTAACAACCACAACGCATCAAAAAAGCACATTCAAATTGAATGTTAAAGCAAAAGCAAAAACATAATAACAATGAAAACGATATATATATAAAAATAGCATCACTTCATGAACTTCCAGTTAAAACCTTAAATTGAAAAATGAGATATTGTGTTTTAGCAATATTCTCTTGACAACTAAAATTTTGGTTAAATCATTGCTAATTGCACATTTGCATTGTAAGAACAGTAATCAATGTGCTGTAGGAGAAATGAATTATTTGATTTGATTTGATTTGATTTATTGTCTGTATACTACTTTCAAATAAATCAATTTTCTGCAATTTCATTAACATAGTACAAAATAACAGTAGTATAAATAATTTCAACAATTATCATCATTTTCATCAATTATTCAACACATCTGCAATATGATTACATGAATTACGTCTTAATTTGCATACAGAATAATTGCCAAGAATAAGCACAGAGCTTGGCCTTTGGGCAACCTACAACGAATACCATTACAATGAAGAAAAACAAAAGGGCCCGATATGATCCTCATGGAATAAGGGTTGGAGAGAGAGAGAGAGAGAGAGAAAGAAAATAAAAGAAGAAGCAGAAGAAGAAGAAAGGAGGGGGAGGGGATGACAAAACACCCGATACTAGTCTTGCCAGATTAACTCAACATACTTCTCTTACCTGGGCACATACATACATGCTTATAATTATATTTATAAGTTACAGGGATGTAATCACATAAATGTTTCTTTTGTCATGGAATAGTCACATTGAAGTCACATTGAATGACAGAGAGAGAGAGGAGAGGAAGAAAAAAAAAGCAATCGTTAACGAAGCATAACATTTCATGTGCCCTTTCACGGCATGACGTTATAGAGGACCATGATTTTTGCCTGACATGACATGAATAATGAACAACAGAGAAGGAATAAATCCAAGTGGATCAGGTGAACATAGTATACTGCAGGTGAATCCGCTAGTGCAAATACCCAGAGAGAAATAAACATGATAGATACAACAATGAATAAAGCATGAGTCGTTAGGGTTTCTACCTGAAGTATCACTGGTACAGTGAGATCATTATTTTCTTTGCTGCTGTTTTAAATGAATAAATAGACTTGATGTTACGTTACTCAAGTGCAAATTTATTCCAATTTCTGGGCAAGCATAAATATGTCGTACGGATTTGTGTGCTTAGATTGTTGTGGGGTTATTCAAGTGTACATCCGTTGCATGCCTTGTCGGACTGGAATGGATTTCTGAGTTAAACTGGAACATATCGATAAATGAAGGAGGTAATAACTCGGTATCAAAGCGGAACATTAAAGTGCATTTTGTAAAGTGTGAATATCGTTTACCTTTAAAGGCATAATTTATCATTTGTAGAAGAAACAAAAAACCCAGCATTAGTGCTTTAAAATGGTTCTAAAATGTCAGTTAGGGATAGAAACAACCACTGTAAAAATTTGAATCCGTATAATCGATGTTAAGTATTGTTAGATACACAAAATATGAACAATAGTTACTAAAGATGTTTCTAAGCTAAATCGTCTATAGTTATGGTTTAATGAGGAAAAATACTGATATCTCCTTATATCTTAGGCTTTATTGCAAAATTTTATATGGTAGGATGTTTTGTGACACAACAGACCTAAACAAATGCATCAAGTTTTAATGTGACATCTTGAAAAAATTTTTTTAATCATTGCTCCCAAAGGTAAACAGAAACCGAAGAAAAGGGGATATGTGTGATCATTATAACCAGCATTTTCACACATACGAATAGCTTACTTTTGCAATTTTAATATGGTATTGCTGGCAGATACCGAGTTTGGCCATATCATATGACAATAAGAAATGTGTGGTAGGATGAGTGCATTATAAAGATAATTAAAATACCCAAAGATAAACAATGTTTGAGTTTACATAATATTCCGGCATTACAAGCAAGAGGAGATGAAATATATTTCACAAGATCATTCCAACTGAGAGTTTCATTAATCTTGATGCGAAAGAATTTAGTGGATGCTGTCCTCTCAAGAGGAATACCATCTATATTCAAAATACACTCACTACCACTACAAATCAGTTTCCTTGGATCTGTAATATATATATATATACTTTACTTTTTGAAAGTTCAAAAGATAAGATATTACTTTTAAACCACCGTGACAATTTTGGTAATTCATTTATAAAGATCTAATGAGACATTGAAAATTTGAGTTTGAGAGAAATATATTGGTGTTATCAGCAAAAATTACGTATTGTACATTGTAATAAGCTTGATGCATTTTAATAGGTAAATCATTAACATAAAGCAAAGACAATATTGGCCAAAGAATTGACCCTTATGGTACGCCACATTTGAACAATGTTTCCGAATTACAGAAATCAAAACATGTAAATTGCTTTCGATCACTAAGAGAACTTGCGATCAGTTTCAGAGCAGTTCCTCTTATACCATAAAATGTAGCTTTGATAATAAAATTGAATTGTCAAAAGTATCAAATGCCTATCTTAAGTCCATGAAAATATCAATAACATGCTTTCGGTCAGCTAAGACATTTGATACTTGATCATATAGGCCTAATTGTGCAAGAACCACGTCAGTCGAATGTAATTTCCCGAAATTATAAAGCTGAGCAAGGAGTTTTCAATTAAAAAACGACTTTAACTCGTGGGGTCATCCGACGAGACCGATACCCACGAGTCCTACAGCCCACGAGCTTGACAATGAATAAAGGTCCATGAGTCATACAGTCCATGAGTTCAACACTAGGTACAGACAGCCCACGAGATCGACATTTCAACACGTGTGCCTTGTTTGCTAGTGTCGAACTCATGGGCTGTAAACTCGTGCGTTGTATGACTCATGGGCTGTATGACTCGTGGGCTGTATGATTCGTGGGTGTCGAACTCGTAACGTGCACGCGAAAAATGCAGCGATCAGGTAAGTCTCTGATTCAAGATAATCTTTAAGGATTTGATTGTCACATCATCAAGCAAACATTAGAATTGAGATATTCTCAGTGCCCTGTGCATTTGAATTTACATATCATTTAAGAACAAGCAGAAAGTAGCAATCACAACTTGTAGGTTGTCCTTTCCTTTGATGTGAATCACTTTCAGTCCATATGGCTGCAGAAATAGACTTCATCGAAAGAGTCTCTGGTTCTTACTGCGAAATCGCTCGAGAAATGTGGACGAGTTTTGGTCTGTATATACAGTTACTTCACACGAGTTGTTCAGGTACACTTCGAAATGCTGAACTGCTAACACCAGACCAAAGCACTCCTTCTTCATGGTAGAATATCTTTACCGATGTCTGTTCAACTTCTTGGAGAAGTAGCTGACAGGTTTCAGGAGACCAGATTTGTCCGTTTGTAAGAGTACAGCTCCAACCCCTATATCGCTGGCATCCACGGCGAGCTGAAAAGGTGTCTCAAAGTTTGGCGCCTCCGGCACTGGATCCGACATCAGCACTGCTTTCAATTTGTTGAATGATGTCTCACAGGCTCCTGACCAATCAAATTTGATCACCTTCTTGAGAGGTAAAAACCGCACATTCGAAGAAATCGGAGAAACTTTTTCTTGCAGGAGTGGGGGGGGGGGGGGGAGGGGAAAAACACGATTTGGATAATCGCCTGAACTCTGGCACTACATGGAAACACACGACCTCGACCTATCTATGACTCTGGCAATGGATCAAGCAATATCTCTGAATTACACATCCCTTTGGAATTGTCTACCCTGGGAATCATTCCTGACTTCAAATCAACTTGAGGTATATACTCTTTTGCATCACTTGGTACATCCTGTACATGGACTGCAGCAACACAAGATGAGTCATTCATGCTTTTACCACCTGCATGTTCTCCATGTGCTTCAATCAGAGCAGACTGACTGAAAATTGGCCCTGCATGAACGGTTACAGCTCGTTATTCCGAAGGTTCGTTATTCCAAAGGCTCTTCAGTCCTAAGATTCGTTATTCCGAAGGTTCGTTATTCCGAATTTCATTTTCGGATTAACAAATCTTTGGAATAACGAACCTTCGGAATAACGCCACAAATGTTCGGATTAGCGAACCCTTTTTCATTTTCGGATTAACGAACCTCTAGGTATAGGGAATGTGTGTGTTTCGGATTATAAACGAACCTTCGGAATAACGAACCTTCGGAATAGCGAACCTTCGGAATAACGAACAGCACCCGAATGAACAGGTTCATCCATACTCTCACTCATCTCGGCGAAAATGCATCGCTCAAAGTGACTTCAGCTGCATCGTCTCCTTTCATGGTCGCTTTCTCTGTCATCCCCTGTGCCCTTGTCACTGTGCACGATGGAACAATACCTGGGATTTCCTCCTCCGAGGTTTCTGGGACTAAATCCCTGCCAGGTTTAGAACACACAGCTAGTGATGGCACTACCTTACCACCAGGCAAATAATTTCCCAACAAAAGAGAGATACCTGTCATCGGCATGTTGTCATTAACACCAACTGTCGCCGATCCAGACACAAGCTGAATCTTCAACTCAATAAGGTACAAGAAACACCACAACACACAAGATTCTTGTACCTCTCATCAATCTCATCATCATCTTCATGCACTGGGTTTGGGTTGCTACACTCTGACTCCTTCCATACACTCAACGTGACACTTTTACAAAACCACTTGGTTCTGATTTCTCTTGAAAGTACAACAGTAGGCACAGTTCGTAACTTTTCATGCTTTACTACAGCATCAAATATTTTTGTCTTGCCAGTCAAATCTACTCCTAGCCTACTAGCTGCAGTCCTCAAATTGGCCTTGATCAGCCTTTTCAATCCGGTCACTGTCAAATCCTGACTAAAGGAATTCTTCAACATCAAAATCGGTGAACTACTGTGTAATGCTATGACTACGTAAGTAAATACGACCGTACAAAATGCACACCACCAAATCGAACGTCAAAACAAACGAAAAGCAATTACAACGAACACGATTGGGTCGATCCGGGAGACCAAACAAATAGACTTAGTCACAAAACGTCACCTGCAACAATTTTGCAGAAAAGATGCATACAACCAACTCCAGGTCATAAAGTTTTCACCTTACCCTTAAAACGGAGGCAAATTACTATTACACCAAACGCCCCACCAAACGATTATCAAGCATACCAGTGACCACAAACGGGACTACAATCTACTCACCGCATCAAAATGCGTAGCTTGGACTATTAGCCAACTTCTCCGCAACGACGAATCCGTCGACGAAATTCAACATCCAAACACAACATGTCTTGAATGTCCAGTTCCCGGACAAGCCCCCAATTATTACGGAAACTAGGGAAATACTGGTGGCACAACAACATATGACACACACAAAAAACAACAACAACAACAAAACAAACAAACATATGTCACACAATCTGACAACGAAATAAATCACCACCAATAATAATATCAAACCTAAAGCAACAAAAACTTTATTCTTGCCTCACCTCAAACAGCATTGTCCCAGTCTAGATCCCTGTTTTCTTTTCAACGTGGTCCGAACAGGCCATATCCACAAATGTATGTTTACGACAATATACACATCTATCCAAACAGCCGCAGGTATAATATCCACAAATGCAGGTTTATGACAATATACACATCTATCCACACAGCTGCAGGTATAATATCCATGTTACTTTGAGACACATGATTCCATGGCTGCAGCCTTTTAGTGTCGGTGTAGTCAGCTTCTTTTTTTTCTTTGACACCACTTTTCTCATCTCCAGGCATGAACGTTTTTTTTTTTGTATTGACCTCTATGATATATCCTTCCACGTTTCTCTCTGCTGGCTATGTCAAAAGTTTTCTTTATCCTGTTTGGCTTCCTCTGCACAAACTATTAGTTTTAAGGGTATCAATTTTATCAATTTCTACCGATATCTACTTTTTATTAGTGGAAAATTGAGCAAAGTAAATGGGATTCCATCGGGATTCGAACCCGAGACCTCCGGATGCTAGCCCGGTGCTCTACCGACTGAGCTATAGAAAGCCCTAGTTCAGTGTTCGTCCCAGAAACCCTAAATTCTCAATGCTCGAAAGGTCAGAAGCTATAGCAGTGTGTTTGTGTATGACACACACGTACACATTTGAACCTGGCATAAACCCGAAGGATAATTCAACTTGGGGATAAATACGAGGGATCACCGAAGTGATGCAGCTTTTTGAGTATGTAACAAACGCAAACAGAAAAACTGACCAGAAATGATTATTATTTATCAGTGGAAAATTGAGCAAGAAAATGGGATTCCATCGGGATTCGAACCCGAGACCTCCGGATGCTAGCCCGGTGCTCTACCGACTGAGCTATAGAAAGCCCTAGTTCAGTGTTCGTCCCAGAAACCCTAAATTCTCACTGCTCGAATGGTCAGAAGGTATAGCAGTGTGTTTGTGTGTGACACACACGTACACACTTGAACCTGGCATAAACCCGAAGGATAATTCAACTTGGGGATAAATGCGAGGGATCACCGAAGTGATGCAGCTTTTTGAGTATGTAACAAACGCAAACAGCATTATCTTGTCAAATTGAACATCATATTATGTACCGTCAGATTGCATCCTTTAGTTTACATGAATAATTCGCTAACATTGTATTTTCTATGTTTATGGTATTTACATATTGTGAATTGGTTTATTTGTTTTGCAGTAAATCATTACTGTGTGTTATCCATGTTTTAATCTGTGTTTTATATATAAAAGATAGCACATAAATGCATTACGGTGGATCCTTCACCATTTCTCGTTTATCGGAAGAGACGGAGGCATCCACTATTTTCTTGCGTCAAAGTTTGACAATTCCAGTTGTCTGCCCAAAATACAGTCATTATTACGGTGATGATAATTCTGATACCAGAGATCACAATAGTGACGGCATGATAATCATTTGCTTAAAATCATTTAATTTGCTTATATAATCAGCGCATATAATGAGATAGATGACAGTTAATTAATGAAGTTTTATTGCGTTAATATAACGCAGCTCATCAATGACAAAAAACCCCACAAAGATATCGTTTTTCACCATCAGTTTCAGACGAGGTCAAATATCTGACCAAGAACAGAAGAACACCCATTAAGATATGCGTCAAATATTGCCGGATAGCCATTATCTGAATAATTTTCTTTTCTCTTCCCAAGATGTTAGATCTAAGCAGATACACCTTATTACTCTCTAAGGTCATCAGGTTCTTGAATTTAGTAGAGCAAACGCATTTTTTTCTTTTTAACAAAGGAACGTACACGGTATTTCTGAGAAGAGATTTGATGTTTGTAGATGTTCTGCAGTATTTTCGTGTGTCCGTACAGTGCAAACTTTCTCAGACCTCTTTAAAAGAGTTTTGATATCAAATGTCTTCTAATCTGCCAAGTGAAAAAAAAAATGTTCACTTACTTTGGGTAAACACTCCTGTTCAACCATTTCATCTAAAAGAAGTTTAGCATCCGCTGATGAAAGTATTAAAGAAATGATATCCTCGTGGAAATCAGCGCAGAGAAAGAGATAGAATGAAGATACCATGAGATAATGATGATCTACGTACACTCTTATAAAGTAGTATAAAGCGTAATACAATGTATTCTCTTTTGACATTGAGGTAACGTATTATTTGGTAAGGTATAATTTCTCCTTCAAAACTGTAAACAACTGTCAGTAACAGCGGACATTATTCATATAATTTTTTTAGACTGCAAGATCAGATCCAAGGGCATGGGAAACATTGTAAAACATCAGCTGCGAAGCAATGATTAATCTATGTCATAGTGTTCTGTGACCAAATTTCTCTCTGGCTAGATTTTGGCCTGTCAGAGAGGCAAAATGCCATTCATTTTCTTGTTTCTCGTCAACGTTTTTGTCAGTTCTTCCCAGAAAAGCATTTGCTGGTATCTTTCTTCGTTCCATTGGAAGTAGGGTTTATTCTTGCTGAGAAACAGTCTTATCAGATAGGGTAGTTGATTGTCTGGAATGCCCTCTCGAAAAACCATGACGACATTTTCTAGTTGGACGGCATTCATGTGCGCCACAGCCATTTGGAGCGTCATCAGGTAGTTGGCATCGTTGACAGAGGCGTTGCTGACGATCACCAGATTCTTAAAGCTGTTCTCAATGACCCGATCAATGGCATCAAAGCGCATACCTCCCAGGGGCAAATCGTCGTCGCCGCACACGATCCTGTTGCGAAGGAAGTCTGGAAGATGCTCCTGGACAGCTGCCAGAAACTGTTCATGTACCCAACCTTCGTCTTCATCGGGGAAAATAATGTTGAGGTCGTAACGGTAATCCTGACGCTCGCGTGCGTCCTCCAACTCGTAGTATCCAATGATAAGAAGCCTCAGATGAAAGCACTTGTAATTCAGCCACCATCGGTTTCGCCAGACTAGAAGTGAACCTACTATGCACATTATAATCACAGCACTTGCAGAGATGTAAACTGTCAGGTTCGGCCCACAGACAATTTCAGAGTCAAATTCTAAAATGGATTTCCCGACGAATTGTGAGATAGATTGCGGTGAGCAAACAGTGGTCTCGGGGTTTGACAGCGTCACATCGCCTTGGCTAAGGAAACTTCTAAACCAAGAAAGGTTGCAAGTGCACGCAAGCTGATTCTTGGATATATCTAAATATTTCATTGGCAGAAAAGTGTTTTCTTCTATGCCTGTGAGAGCATTCTTAGTTAAGGAGACCATGTACAATTGGTTGTTTTGCCTGAAGATATCCTTATTTAGGTTTCCACTCAGTTTATTTGTACCCAAATTCAAGTAGCGCAGAGAAGTTAAATACCGGAAGTGATCACAACTGATTGAAATGATATTGTTCTTATCTAGGTATAACTTCACCAGAGAAGATAAATTGGCAAGTAATTGCATGGGAACAACTGGAATTCGACAATTTCTAAGGTGTAATTCTCTCAACTGGAAGAGGCCATCGAATGTATCGGGTAACAAAATGCCAAGCGGGTTTTGATCTAAGCGAAGTACTTCAAGATGTGAAAGAGTAGCTAGTACTGGACCAACACTTACAACCAGTTTGTCTGGGGTGAGGGCGGCAGACCTCAAATCTAGTGTGCGAAGAAAGTTCAGTCCATCAAATGATGTGATTCCTATTCCAAATTTGTTATTCGATAGATCAAGGGATGATAATCGTTGAAGATGTTTGAAGGGGGATGTCAATTGTTCTAAGAATCCAAGATCATTCAGATATACAATGTAAGTGGTCTAGGTTGTCCAGACCGTAAAAAGCCGTGGAGGGCATTTTGCGAATTGGGTTTGAGGTGAGTCTTAGATATGTCATGTTGGACAGAAAAGAAAATGGACTGCCTGCCAAAGAAAAAATGTGATTTTTTGACATGTTTAAGGTCCTTAGGTGGCCAACACGAAAAAATTCCGGAGGAATATGCTCGATTTGATTCGAAGACAAATCTATGTAGGAAAGTTAAATGTTGGAGCTTCGCTGAAAGCTGAAAGTCCAAGAGAGAAATCTTGTTGTTGTGTAATGCCAGCTTCTGCAGATTTGGAACATGTCGCAGCACCGGTTCCGCGATTGTTGTCAGGAAATTCTTGCCGAGGTCCAGTATTTTTAGGGACCATAAACCCTGAAATGTGCGATTTTGTAATTGTCTTATTTTGCATGATTTGAGATATAATGACTCTAAAACATTGAAACCTTTGAACACTCCTGATAAAGACATGGGCGTCACCAGGGGGGGGGGGGGGGTGCGTTGGGTGCGAACGCACCTCCCTTCAGACCAAAAAAAAAAAAACCAAAAAAAAAAAAAAAAACCAAAAAAAAAAAAAAAACAACTTCAGTCTGCGGGCGACCTCAACGCCGGACCCTAAATGATTATTATTTTTTATCTATTTTTTAAAAATATTTTGCATGGGGACAAAAACAACACCAAAAAAAAAAAAAAAAAAAAAATCGTAGGCAAAAACAATTCGCACCCCTGGTTCTGGCAGCACTGATTTTATACATGTGTACTAGTACAAGAGTAATCTATACAGTGTTTACTATTTAGATAGATTTTGGACATCCTTCCCATGCTTGGTCACTTCGACGCCACCTCGCTGGTCATACCTCCCGCAGTCATGAACATAAACCGACACCCTTGACTACCAGTGGCGGATCAGAGGGGGAGGGGCGCACCGGGCGTCCCCCCCCCCCCCGCCCCCTCTTAATTTCCAAAGCGAAAAAGTATAGCTACAAACGGCAGTTTTTGGACTGTAAAATGTCAAAATTTTCAAGCTCGCTCGCTCCGCTCGCTGGCATTTAGGCGTAATGCCATTCTCCTGAAGTTGCTGCCAGTAATTGCCGGCAGTTCCACCCGGTGCGCCCCCCACCTTACTGCAAAAAAAAATATAGCTACAAATGGCAGTTTTTGGACTGTAAAATGTCACAATTTTCAAGCTCGCTCGCTCCGCTCGCTCGCATTTAAATCCCCCTGATATTGCTGCCAGTAATTGCCAGCAGTTGCGTCCGGTGCGCCCCCTCCCCCCTTCATTTCGAAAGCAAAAAAAGATATAGCTTCAAACGCAGTTTTGGGACTGTAAACGGTCAAAATTTTCAAGTTCGCTCGCATTTAATCTTTATGCAATTCCCCTGATGTTACTGCCAGTAATTGTCTACAGTTGCGCCCGGTGAGCCCCCCCCCCCCTTAATTTCCAAAGCGAAAAAATATAGCTACAAACGTCAGTTTTTCTACTGTAAAATGTCAAAATTTTCAAGCTCGCTCTCTTCGCTCGCTCGCATTGAATCGTTATGCAATTCAACTGATGTTGCTGCCAGTAATTGCCAGCAGTTGCGCCCGGTGGCATGCGCTCCACCCCCCCTTAATTTCCAAAGCGAAAAAATATGGCTAAGAACGGCAGTTTTCGGACTGTAAAATCAAGGAGCTTCATTGAAGCTCCTTGGTAAAATGTAAAATTTTCAAGCTCGGTCGCATTTAATCGTTATGCAATTCACCTGATGTTGCTGCCAGTAATTGCCAGCAGTTCCGCCCCTTGCGCCCCCCTTTGATTTCCAAAGCAAAAAAATATGGCTAAGAACGGCAGCTTTTGGACTGAAAAATGTAACATTTTCACGCTCGCTCTCTTCTCTCGCTCGCATTTAATCGTTATGCAATTCACCTGATGTTGCTGCCAGTAATTGCCAGCAGTTCCGCCCGGTGCGCCCCCCTCCCTTGATTTCCAAAGCGAAAAAAATATGGCTAAGAACGGCAGCTTTTGGACTGTAAAATGTAAAATTTTCAAGCTCGCTCGCTCCGCTCGCTCGCATGTAATCGTTATGCTCTCCTGATATTGCTGCCAGTAATTGAAAGGTGTTACGCCTGATGCGCCCCCCTTAAATTCCAAAGCGAAAAAATATAGCAACAAACGGCAGGGGTTTTTTTTACTGTAAAATGTCAAAATATTCAAGCTCGCTCGCTCCGCTCGCTCGCATTTAATTGTTATGCCTTTCTCCTGATGTTGCTGCCAGTAATTGCCGGCAGTTGCGCCGGGTGCGCCCTCCCCCTTTATTTCCAAAGCGAAAAAATATAGCTCCAAATGGTAGTTTTTTGACTGTAAAATGTCAAAATTGTCAAGCTCGCTCTCTTCGCTTATACTCGCATTTAATCGTTATGCCATTCACCTGATGTTGCTGCCAGTAATTGCCAGCAGTTGCGCCCGGTGCTCCCCCCTTAATTTCCAAAGCAAAAAAAATATGGTAACAAACGGCAGTTTTGGGACTGTAAAATGTCAGAATTTTAAAGCTCGCTCGCTCCGCTCGCTCACATGTAATCGTTAAGCCATTCTCCCGATATTGCTGCTAGTAATTTGTCGTTTCATACCGTCATTCCATAATCCATTTATAGGGGGACAACCCCCTCCCACAGCCTCCCCACTTGCTCGTTCCGCTTGATCGGGCTTCATGGTCGCGTTCATGACATCAGTGTAAGAATTATTACTAGAAGTTTATTTGAATTATACCATTTATAGGCAAATTGTTCAATAACAATTTACTTCAAAATGTACTGATACCAATAAACAAGTGGGACTGTTTCAAGTCGATAAAACACGCAAAATACCTGCATCAAATTGCACCATTTACAACATCAAAATGCAAAAAGTGCTCACCGTGGGAGGGGGACACTCCTTCCCACATCCTACCCCCTCGCTCACTCCTCTCGCTCTTGCTTGGCCGCGTTCATGATATTCAGTGTAAATATTAAAACAGGAAATTTATTTGGATGATACTATTTTACAGGCAAATTATTCGATAATAATCTACATCAAAATATACGGCTTTACTTTAAACAAGTGGGACTGTTTCAAGTCGATAAAACAAACAAAACATGCATCAAATCCCCCCTCGCGCTCTCCGCTTACTCGGGCTCGGTCGCGTTCATGACATTAGTGTAAGAATCAATACAAGAAGTTTATTGAAATTACAAAGTTTATAGCCACATTGTTCAACAACAAATTCCATCAAAATGTACTGCTACCTTAAACAAGTGGGACTGTTTCAAGTCGATAAATACACGCAAAAAGCGTGCATCAAATTGCACCATTTACAACATCAAAATGCAAAAAGTTCTCACGGGGGGGGGGGGGGGGGGGGGGGGGGGGGGACAACAGGCACTTCAACACCCTTTCCCCCCTTGCTCGCTCCCTCGCATACTAACGCCTTCCCCCCCCCCCCCCCCAAGATGAAATTCTAGCTACGACGGTGCCCTTTCCCCGCTTGGTTTCCCCTCAAAAACAGTAAAAGTCTAGGGATTGAGAGCTTCCTATATTCCAAATGTCTGTCCAAAAAAAAAAAAAAAAGATCTCGTTACATTAGGGTCAAAACGCACCCCCCCCCCCCCTTGAAAAAAAGCTGGTGACGCCCCTGTAAAGATGACAATCTGTTCCCTGCCAGAAATAAGATTGATACGGGAGGAACTTGGAGAGTGGTGTTGAGTTGGAAGCCGCTTATTCGGACAATCTTGCTGCCTTGTACATTCAGATATTCCAATGAATCCATGCCAAGAAATGAATTGAACGTCAAATTTTCTAGATTATTTCTGTCAAGATCCAACCTTCTTACTCCCTTCAAACACTGAAATGCACCAAATGGAATGTCTGTAATATTGTTTTCATGTAGCGCTAGTCGGGAGATGTTTGCAGTAGATAACGGTGTAAAGTCATTTATGCTAATGCTTGTGATGTTATTCATCCCGAGGTAGAATATGTTTATCCTAGTTAGACATCCTATGAAGCGAAATTGGCTTCCAGCATTGCCATTGAAGTTTACCTTTAACGATGATTGGAGTCGGTTTAGTGCTGTAAGGGGAATCGTCTTGAACTTATTATGAGCAAAATCAAGAAAAAAGAGATTTGAATTCATTGAAAATGTCCCTGCATCAAGGTTGATGAGATGGTTGAAACCCAGGGTTAGCTGTTCGAGGCTTCGAAGTGGATAAAAAGCTCCCTTCGTGATATGCTTTATCTGGTTTTTCAACAGCTTCAGTCTCATTACTGCAGGCACTTCAACGAAAGACTTATTGGAGAGTACTTCGAATTTGTTCAGGCTCAGGTCGAGACTCGTTAAATCTGGCGGTAGATAAGACGGAACTTCCCGAAGGCCGCGTTTGCTACACCTTGCCTCAAACCAAGGAGCTTCAAACACATTCACCTTCGTGCCAGAACGTGCAGGAATAATTGGATGAACGTCTGGAAAACTCTCTGGTCAATGACCGCGATTCTTGATTCGTAAACGCAGGGTTACATGGGCAGAAAAGGAGAACTGGAAGGAATCCTGCTAGAAATATAGAATTCATTGTGAAGGCTTGGCGATGGAGTCCTTTGGTTGGTGGTGACATTGTTGCTGATGATGTAACGTTGGAAAGGAATATTGTTCACGCCTCTATGCAACCTCCCCTTCGCAACTCTGCCTGAAACAATGTGTAGAAAAATGATATGGGAAGGAGAAGAACCACATCAATCGATTAAACTTTTACAGCGTGTAAAATGTGTGCAGTACTGCTGTAATTTTAGTTATGAGGTGACATTACATGTAAGACATGGAAAACTGAAAACGGTGCTTAATCATGTAATAATGTTGTGGTCAATATACCGTAAGAAGTGAGCCTTACCTAGTACCTCAACAACTTGAATAATAAGTGATGCAAAAGATAACCGTCAACCCTCTCCCCGACACAACCTACACAGTGGGTTGACAATTATACCTACTGTTTCGTCAAATCATTTGAGCCTATAAATCTGAGGACAAAAATAATCATTTCTGTGCAGGGTTAATTACATTTAAAAAAAATATATATATTTTTATCATCCTGCCTACTTGATTCCTACCCAATCACTCAAAGTAAACTTTAACCTAAAGTTGGGACTGTATATGTGCGCATGGTTTGTTTTTGTGAATGTTTACAGATGTTATAAAAATAACGTTACCTTTGATGAAGTTCTCTCTACAATGTATGTCATATCCCTTTACAAACAACAGATTAATGGCTCTCACTGTTCAAATTGTCTTCTAGGACTAACATCTAGATAAATAAAACTTTCAATGGAATCAGATGCGACGACATAGGATTTTTTTTTCTTCAAATTTTACCTGTGAACATCAATGTTAAAAAAATGCAGGATGATATTTTTTTGTTATTCATTGTTACTGTCTTTCACACAGTAATGTTACAGTTATTTCCATCTTTCCAAATTGTTTTTAAAAAGTATTTAGAAATTTATCTACTATAGGAAAAGAATGATATTTTAAACATATTATGCATAGGACTATACATTCGTGTCATTCCTTTTATACACATGTAATACACTTACATGATAACACATGTTGAAACAATTAGTGACAGTAAGGGAACCCTTACAACACTGCTGCTGCATTTTGTAATGTAATAAGGGCGATGATTTGATGTAAAAGGCAACCTTATTTTAGAACAAACACTTTTACATACAATAGCTGTCTAATTTTGTTGCTTAATGGACCAATAAAACACCTGTATCTTCACACACTTCCAGCACGACTCTTCTCATAGAAATACAGATTGTAGTGCTAGTGCATTTGAGACACCAGCCAGGTAGCCGAGTTAAGATTGTTAATCATTATCAAAGAGAGAAAAATGTGTGATGCAGCCAACCCGATATTTTACTTGAATTTGATGCCTTTACTTTGTTTATAGCTAGTTTGGACCAGGCTTATTTACTTGTAAAACAATAGTGGCCTCATAGAACGATAACACATAATGGAGTATGCAATATCATTGTGATGAATAGAGTAATATAAAGCCAAAAAGGACTGTAAGAGGATCTAGCAAATTGTAGATTTGAAAATGTTCAAAAATTCAGTATTTTGTGCCAACCATATGATGACATGGTAGTGCCTTGCAAATTTAAATCGATCACCGATCCTCAGGAAAGTTCATCAGCAAAAAGAATATCTCGACAATTATGAAGTTAATAGAAAATCACGGTATTATTAGATCAAACCTGTGCAGAGTGGTCTTTTGTTTTGAAAAATACATGTCGAAAGTGTTCCAACTTTTAGGAGAATGAAAAAAGAAAACCAACCTCCACATTTCATAAGTTGATATTAACAACTTCACACAGTTTGTGAAAATGATATGTAAACTGACAAATCATACCACCCCCCCCCAAAAAAAAAAGAAAACAAGAATTGAAAACAATTTTTTGGAGTGCACACGACACAAAACCTAAAACAACAATTCATTTTGACTCTCAGTTTTCCAATCGAGCCCTCAAAAGATAAATTTGGTATCCCGGTACCAAATGTAAGTGCCGTCGGGCCACTGAGTCATCAATAATGTTAAGCCCTGTATTAGCTCGTATAATAGGAAAATGTATTTCCATACTGAATTCCAGGAGGACTTATAGAACCTATCTGTTTCCACTATGAACGTAAGTTATACAAAATTCTTAGAGCGAGGCATCTTTTCCCATAGTTTACCTGTGAGCGAGTGGTTGGGGTTTAACTACGACACCTGTACAAGTCACAAAGAATGCCTACCTTCTGTCCCGCTGAATATATTAAAAAAAATGAAGAATTCTCTTTGCCGATGGATTCTGAAAGACAAAGGCTGCACGAAATGAACCTTTTGACATTCTTCGCACTTTTATATTTCACTTCTGTAGCCCTGGATCGGTACAAACATCACCAGTGTATTAACTCTTCCACAACCGGCTCTGTCAACTTGCAATTGACATTTCATCCTTTCAGGGTGATGATGGGAACTTAAGCTCTCTACACTCTCGCGGCAATTTGACTCCTCTCCATTACCAGAAGGCACCTCCTTTCTTGCGATTGGTTCGCATTGTTTTTCACAATCAGGGTCGCATCGAAAGCAACGACATTGATCACTTTTCAATAGCTGTGATATCATGAGGACAGAAACCAAACACAATGCCCTGTGAGGTATCAAAGTCATAAGATATCAAGGTGAAGATAGTTATTGATATCAAGATATCAATTCGAGAAATTCTTGTGCAAAGTACCTCTACAAAGGCACTGACCATAATACTCATATACTGTGTGTCGCTTATGTGTTGACTGTGTAATTCTGCGTGGACTCTTTTTCTTTTCAGTCACTTCCTTCTCCTCCATTTGTCGCTACTTCCTATTTTCCATGTCCCATATAAAGATTAAATAAATAAATAAATAAATAAATAAATATATATATATATATATATATATATATATATATATATATATATATATAACAACGAGATATTCTTCGTAGACATTCTTTGTGACTGTTACCGTGAGGAAGATCCGTGCAAGGGTCGAAAATTTGGTTTACAAATAAATGAAGTTGGAATCTAATGCATTATGTCAACTTGTTTGTCTTCATCGTCTTCATGCTCTTATTCCAACACGCGGATAATAATACCACTATATATATATGGGCCGTGACGCGAGAAAAGGGCCCTTAGCGTATATATGGAAAATGATTTTTCACCTCCACATTGTAGAAGGAACTCTGAGGAATATATGCAGACCTTTTTCTATAGTCCTAAATGCCCCAATACGACATTGAAAAAGACATGTTTTGTCTAAATCCTGTCACTTTTTGATATGCATGTGCGCATTAGCTTGTTGATATTGCTTTGTCAAACTACCGCGCCGTTTTGTGGCGTTTGCGCGCATCTAAGGGCCCTTTTCTCGCGTCACGGCCCATATATATATATATATATATATATACATATAAATATATATATATATGTATATATGTATGTATATATGTATGTATATATATATATATATACACACATATATATATATGTATATATATATATATATATATATATATACATAATAATTTATTGTTATTCCCAAATTCTAAGTGATGGTGAATGCCAGTCAGACTTTAATATAACCTCAGCGAATTTGGTTATGTAACTATTTGATTTTTTTTTCTGTAATAAGGAGCATTTATTGGGGAAATACATGAAACAGATAATCAGATGCTCATTTACTTCTCATGAAAATGATCTCAGATATAGACGCGCATACTTGCAATAAAGCCAGAATCACAAATAATGGAAACAGGCATTATCACCACCTGCGTCACTGTATTTGAGTGCGACATAGTCCTTTAAAAGAAATACAAAAAGAAAAAAAAAGTCATGTAAACAAACAACCAAGCTACAAAAAGGAAGAATATCTCGTAAAAGAACGAGAAGGGGAAAGAGCCCTATCTCATGGGCGGAAACCTCGCTGCGACTGCCGCAACCCAATCGCGACGATTCGGGTGGCTCGATCGACTAAAAAAAAAGAAAGAAAAAAAAAAGGGGGGGTCGTCGGTAGACACGGTGACAGCCAGTGCAGGTATTGTTATTTCGTCATCTCGCCGATGGAGCCCTTTTTTCCCCATTTTCTCAAGCTTCAATTGCTGCCTTAGCATCCACAAACTGTGCTGAAGCTGCTGCAACTATTTCACCTTCCCGCTTCTTGCCCTTGAGTCCACAGACCTTGAGCAACCTGGTGAAGGGACAGGACCACTCTGAATAATGAGGTGTGTCACTGGCAAGACAAGATGATGAGGTCTTTTACAAGGCATTACACGGAGAAGCAGCAGTAGCAGGGTCAGTGATGAAGATATTGACCGAGATGCTAGCTTGACTTGGACCAGGAGCATGGGGCGCAAAGTGTCGCATGGTCTATTTCGTTACGAAATATAGTCGTTTCGTAGACGAAATGTTCATTTCATTATGAAATGACCAATTTTTTGACGAAATGACTATATTTGATAAAGAAGCCCTTTCTTTCTTCCGTAACAAATGACTTTATTTTGAAATAAAATGAAAATTTTGTCGACGAAATGACTGATTTCCTAACGAAATAGACTATGCAACACTTGGCGCCCCGTACAGGAGTGAAGGCAACTCATTGGTAGCTCGCGGTCAGTCACGTGGTTTCTAGCCAAGCAGCGTCGTGGAGACGTCGCCGCAATACAGTGCTGTGTAGTCATGGAGACATTGTGGAGGCGTCTCCCCAGTTGAAGATTTTATAAGTCTCCATGACGTGCGTCGCCAGAACTCTTCGAGACCTGCAATAAACTGGAAGTTGGTCTCCAAAAACTTGAACACATTTAAGTTTTTAGTTACTCCCCGGAAACCCAGCTATTACGTCACGAGACACGGAGACGTTGAGGAGGCTTTTTGTACAACCACGGAGACACGAGTCGCCACCAGGTCACCATCTAGTCTCCAGCCAATGAGATACCCAATTTCACTGAAGCATTTATTTCTCGTGCTGCACGCTTACACATACACAAAATACAGGTAGCTCAAGATCAGAAATCACAACAGAAGAGAGGTTTGAATATTCGTTCTTTTGTTTTTTCAAAGATTGACTGTCCCTAAATCATGAGATGGATGGTGGGAACGATAAGCAGTAGGCGATGAAAAGTCTCAGTGTATATATATATATATATATATATATATATATATATATGAAGAGTTTGTTCGCAAAAACCGATAAGTCCATATTTGCCAAATGGAGATATTTGCGATTGAAAGGTCAAGAAAAGTAAAGAAAATAATAAAACAATTTTTGCTTCTTTTGAACATAACTTCAAAAATGTGCCTTTATTTGTAGTGACCAATATATCATTTAAAAGGTATTATTTTGTACTTTATGACAGAGACCGTACTTCAAAATCATCAAAAATGGACTTATCGGTTTTTGCGAACAAACTGTAGTCTTCATATATATATATATACACTATATATATATATATATATATATATATATATATATATATATATATATATGTATATATATACATATATATATATATACATATATGTATATATATATATATATAAACATATACATATACATATATATATATATATATATATATATATATATAAACATATACATATTTGTATTTATGTTACAATATATACATACATAAATGCAGACACATAATGTGTTGTGTGTGTATAATCTACTAGTATTTCACGGCTATCCCAACATCTAGCACGAGTTCATTGCTAGACACGAGGTGACGAAAAGTGTTAATGTGTCACACATGTAAGGAGTATTCATACAAATTATATATATATATATATATATATATATATATATATATATGAAGAGCTTGCTTTCATAAGGCGCTTAATCCATTTTCAATGGATTTAGCGCCTTTCGGAAGCAAGCTCTTCATAGTTTGATTGAAAATGGTATAAACGCTATGACATTGCGATGAATATTCTTGAATCTATGATTGAGAAAACCACAGTTTTTTAACCTTTTTTGAAGCAGATTAAATCGCAAATATCTCAACTTAACGCAGAACGGAGAATGGAGTAACCTCATTTTATGCTCACACTCTTCATGCATTTAGTACAGTATATGGTGATGATAGGCTGCATACAATAATTGTATTTCACAATTGAAAACAAACACACAACAAAATACAGACCAATTATTAACCCTTAGTGCGTCAGCCTCAGACTTTTGAGTACAACTGCACGTCGAAAACAAAACACAAAGAAGAAAACATACACACATGCGCGCGCGCTCACTCGAAGCAAACAAACACACACTTTACCCAACGACAGACACGGATGGGTAATAAATAACGTGGTGTATAAGAACCAAGTGGTTATAGCAAATAACTTTATGTAGACTTTATACATGTTCATATCGACAACACTATTTGATATAATAATTTGACAAGATGACAAAATATGAACGCACAAAGACTTAGCATCACATACGAGAAGAACATTGTGCACCACAAATGAAATATAATATATATACATAATGACGGTATACATACTGGTTTCCTATAAAAACTGTGAAACGTCCCTCAATCAGAATGTGTTGTATTCTAATGCATTTAACCCGTTCAGTACGGGAACCTGGTGGTCCGTGTATTAAGTCTATGGGGATTTCAGAATTCAGTATGGAACGGGTTAACTTAGAAAAAGTACAGGAAAGTCTTAACCTGAATTCACAAAGGAACATGTGTTCTGACATTCTTTTTTTAATGTTCAACCGTTCTAAACCCACTACAATATACTATAATGAAAGCAATGGTTAACACTAGGTGGCGAGCAGTGTCAGTTTGCTGCCACGTTTCAAGTTTAATGGGAACAAAAAAAAAATCAGTTGTATACCATTAACTACACTTATAAGAACATAATGGCCTGCGATCAATGAAAGTTAACTAGACTTTTATTTTTGCTTTCATACAGAATTTTATATGAATAGCACATCGGGTTCAACATTCAGTACAGTATCACATTGTGTCGTGCTCCGCTTATTTCGTTTATAGGCACCTATAGTACAAGATTTCAACGATAAACTTTAAAACTCACGTGAAAAAAGGAAAATCAAATTCAGTACTTACAATTTTTATTGCGTCGGTTCCATTATCAAACACAAGTTAAAAGATGAAATCAATGCCTTATATGCACAACGCGGCTTCCATTTATGGAACAGTCCATGCGCACACTCAATATTCAAAACGCAAACACACATCAGTAACATACAACGTAGTATTACATTTACATGTATAAGGAATAATTATATTCATATATATGTACGCTACACAAAACATTCAAAGACAGTAATCGCATTACATTGACGAGTTATAAGAAGTAAACAAACTTGAAAGACTGTTTCAGTTGAATTAACCTATTATCTCATCGTTTTATCTGTCCTCAAACTACTAAACGGGTTGTTATCTGCAAACGTAACCTTTCTTAGTTATTATTCTGATGCCCAGAGTAATTTATTTATCAGCTCGTCCGATTGGGAGAGAACTTCAAAATGATGTATTCACAGTTAAGGAAGGGTGAGGGTCTAACGAATGAATAATGTCTTGCCTAATTTCTTGACAGCTTTATGCCATTCATGAGTTTACTCTATGCGTTAAAATGAGTGCATGACAGACGGGAGGATTGATTCTTATACTCGGAAGGAAAATACCAAGGATCATAGACATTAGCAAATAAGAGTTTACATTAAATGTGGTCCCCAAAACTTTGATTTAAGCGGTCATACTTGTATCATGACTTTGCATACTTTTTTCCATTTCAAGGGATAACCTTCATTACCGATCAGTAAGACTTTTCGCATTCTATACAATGTACATTATTCA
This sequence comes from Diadema antillarum, assembly GCF_040938485.1. Classification (NCBI taxonomy): domain Eukaryota; kingdom Metazoa; phylum Echinodermata; class Echinoidea; order Diadematoida; family Diadematidae; genus Diadema; species Diadema antillarum. The sequence goes on along the minus strand of NW_027271031.1, from coordinate 601,072 downwards.
CACACACAGAAGAAAATAAGGACATCATTAACTTGATCAGGTTGGCGTCCTTAAACGACCAACGTTTCAGCGGCTAAAAGAAAAAAAAAATCCCAAACAAACAGCAATAACAATCACTGGAAGTGACATTTCATTTCTCGTCTTCGTTATAAACTCTATCGAAAATCGAAATACAAGTAAAAGGTTCCCATACACACTCAACGAATCATTCTGAAATAATCACATTCAAAGACTGCAACGTTTTCATAGCAGCTCGGCATTCTTTTTCATTCATGCTACGACAGCCTATATGCATAACAGTTACAATAAATATTTATGAATTTTGTATACCTTATGGACCATGATCAAATACACCACATATGTCGCCTTTATGATATATTTCACAAACTACACAAAATGAGTAATCGTACACAAATGGCAGCAGCAGGCTCGCGCGGGTGCGTTTCTGATAACATTAGTGTTGTTTGTTTGCTCTGTAAGAATAAAGTTTGTATTCTGCTGTCCAACAAGTCGCGGGTCTTATGCACTGAACTACCACAGCGCGTAAATGTACTAAAGACGTCTTCAAAAAAAAGAAAAGAAAAGAAAATAACACGTATCTAACATGTACCTTAATGCAGCAATTATTATCCTTGCTGTTCCTATGGTAACTTCAATTAATGTGAGGCACGATGAAGTAAAATCCTTATCAAAAGGCACCAAATCTTATTTTCTCTAAAAAAAGATGAAATGTGTGACGTAACCAAACGTCTTTACATTTATTGACATCATATCACAATGACCCAGACTTTCTTTTTGGTCTGTCTCAAAGAAGAAATATTCACACACAAATTGAGTCAAATCATCCTTGCTTGACTCGCCTTTTCATATTCATTGACTTACAAGACACACACAATTGTCAATTACCCCTGATAATGTAAAGTGAATCTCAGAAAAAAAGGCACATTTGTAGTTACGATTGCTTTAATGGAAATATGAATATCTTCTTAATCCATTTTTGACTTTCTGCGTCATGAATACGTTGCATGCTTTTCAGCTGACGATGAGGGCAGCATTGATATGAGTATATGAC